>NC_091124.1:20760000-21060000 GCF_040183065.1 Periplaneta americana
CGGTTTTGTAGTCTCTTTATTCCGTTCCGAACATCTTTAGCCATTATTTCGAACATCTCTGTGCATTCATTTTCATCGATTGTAATCTCTCTTTCCTTTTTATTGAAAATAGAAATAAATTTTGAGTTTAGTAAGTCTGCTTTTTGTTTGTCCCCTGTAATTATTTAGTCATTAGTGTCTCTCAAAACTGGTACTGATTCCCGATTTCCCCTTCTTGTGCGCATGTAATTATAAAACCTACCCCAGTTATTTTCACCTTCTTTCAATAAAGTTTGCAGGTAGTTCACTTCTGCCTTTTTCTTTTCTTTTTCTAACTGTTTCGTAAGGTCCTTGAATTTCTGGTAATTTTCTAAGCTCACATTCCTTTTGTTGTATGCTCGCCTAGCCTTTTTCTTAAGTTGTCTGACATATTTTGTATAATATGTTGTCTAGTGCATGGCATCTGGCAATGAACCCATTAGCAGTATTTTGTATAATATTCCGGGTCTGAATTACTTTTTACAATTTTGTATGGCATTTATGTGGATGTGGCCTCGGTTAATATTCGTTTAAAATTTTCCCATACTTGATCCATGTTATTGCCCTCGTCTAAGAATTTTTTATGTTGATCTATAAGGTAACCTTGCAAACCATTTATGTCTGCTTTGTTATACTGCCATATTTTCTTAGTGATATCTATTCGGAGATTTGTCTGAAGCCAGTTTAACTCTAGTTGAACACTGTTATGATCACTGATTCCAGCTAATACTTGTGAAGAATGAAAACTATCCCAGAGTCGTATCAAGAAGACATCTAAAAGGTTATTGTTTCTTGTAGGTTCATTTGTTACTTGTGTAAATCCTTGTTCCCATACCAGGTAATTAACAAAGGTTTGTGAAAGGGTGTTTGTCTCTACCTGACCATTCCAGTACACTGCGGGTAGATTTAAATCCCCTGCTAACACAACCTTCTGTTCTAATGATATTGAGGAAATCATTTCTTGTAACTTACTCAAAGTAAATAAGTTTGTTTCGCTCGGAGGCCTATAGCATGTTATTATATCCCACTTTTCACCATTGTATTTATTATTGATTTGTACCGCTATAATTTCTGCTTCTGCATGTCACCATAACAAGCTGCTGTCTATACCTGTTTTAATACAAACAAATACTCCTCCCCCCCCCCCTGGCACCTCTATCTCTTCTGTAAATCCTATAATCATTCCTGCATATTTCCACATCGTATATGTTACTGTGAAGCCACGACTCCGTACCTATAATTATCTCCGGATTGTAGACATCAACTAAATTCCAAAATTCAGTTATTTTATTTACTATACTTCTGCAGTTAACCTGTAGCAACCTTAACAGATTGGTCCTCACCTGTTCGCTGTTCGACTCCACGTCCCATCTTCATTGCTGACTCCTGTCCTCTCTTGTTGCCGCCACCCTAGCGAAGAGAGCTCCCATTGCCACTGTCCCTCCCGAAGTCTCTGTCATCCAGCCACGAGTTGCAGTCCACGTATCGTGTTCCCAGCTGCTCCGCAACCCACTCGAATGCCTTGTTCGCCATGAAAAAGGTAGTTTTATTGCTAATTAATGCTCTAATTTGCATGTACCAAATTTTAGTTAGCAAGAAAATCTGATCTGAAAGTGTTTTGCAAGAAGGAAAACCTCTTTCATCAGTATAGGTACCTGAATACTACTGGAAAGCTTACATTCATAGCGAATTTTGTATATTTGGAAGTGTTTCAACTCTAGTGATGACAAGGCATCAAGTACAAATAGCTGGTTCGAATATAATACAGTGCAGTCAATTGAAGCTTGTGGAAGGGGAGGGGGAAGCCATGTTAATCTGTGTAATTTAAAAATGCAACTGTTGTCCCTTGTATTTCCAACCTTGCCTTCGTTTTGTCAGAGCGTTTAGAATAGAAAGTGTGGTATAGTTGATACCATCCATTTTGGCAGATGGATTTTATTAATCAGAACTCCAGAGCGAGTTACTCTTAGCTGCAAGGTCGGTTGTTATCTTCGTCGCAGCTGGAATGGGTGAGACATAAGAGTAAACATAAATTCCTGATTATCCTAGTGGACTCGGATGGACAGCCATCTCCAAAAACAATGCACATATAACCACTTCTATACAACTGCAGTAATCTATACAGTATGTGTGCATGCATATAAAAAGAGAAGTCCCGGCACACTGTTTTCGAGATAATTCCAGTTGCCACTGCATAATCTTTTCCTCATTATTATAAAGTATAAAGACATATATATATATATATATATATATATATATATATATATACACATACAATACTGTGTATATAAAAAAACTATTCTATAATCAACGGACTGACTAATCATCTTAAATCTCCTTAAACCCTGTGTGTAGGTTTCTGTTAATCCTTAGTCAAAAGATAAGACGCAGTTTTACGAAACACGAACATTAAGGGATGTAAAATAGGAAGTAATGATGATCAAAATATACTGGTTTATTTTTTGAACCAGCAGCCATTCAGTCCTTAAATTTAAAACAAAAGCTCCTTTATAAAATTGAGTTAGACTGTTCATCTCATCTCTCAGAATTGTTTCTAAAATGTATAAGGAATGTAAAAAATTTCAACTTCATCTAAAAAGGTAACGGTATCCCCGTAACATGCCATGAAGGCACTTGCGGGGGCATGGAGGTAGAGCCCCATGCTTTCCATGACCTCGGCACTAGAATGAGGTGGTGTGGTCGGCACCACACTCTGACCGCCTTTTACCCCCGGGATAGACCCGGTACTCAATTTTACATTCAAATAACTTTTGAGGATTTTTTTTATCCCCCAAAGAGCAGAGAGGAGAGAGAAAGGAGATGCCAGTTTAAAAATTTCACTCAAGTATTTTGAACTAGCCGACGCACAGTGGTCTAGAATGCAAATTTAGCAGGACATATTAATAACTTTTCAGCTACCTAACAAATTTTTATGAAATTTTACACAGTAGTTACAGGTACCATATATGTTTTGTATGCAAGCTCTCGTTATGTTGGTATAAGGAGAACTACCCCTTATAGGGGGGCGCATTTAGACAAAATTAGAAACTTTTCTCCTGTCTGACAGATTTTTATGAAATTATACAAAACAGTTGCAAGTAGCATATATGTTTTGTACATAAGCTCTGATTACGTTGGTATAAGGGGAACTACCCCTTATAGACCCCTTATAGGGGGTGCAATTAGACAAAATTAGTAACTTTTCTCCTATTTAACAGATTTTTATGAAATTTTACAGAGCAGTTACAAGTAGCATAAATGTTTTGTATACAAGCTCTGATTACGTTCGTATAAGGGGAACTACCCCTTACAGGGGGCGCAATTAGACAAAATTAGTAACTTTTCTCCTATTTAAGAGATTTTTATGAAATTTTACAAAGCAGTTACAAGTAACATATATGTTATAAGCTCTAGTTATGTTGGTATAAGGGGAACCACCCCTTATGGGGGGCGCAATTAGACAAAATTAGTAACTTTTCTATTTAACAGATTGTTATGAAATTATACACAGTAGTTACAGGTAGCATATATGTTTTGTATACAAGCTCTCGTTACCTTGGTATAAGGGGAACTACCCCTTATAGGGGGGCGCAATTAGACAAAATTAGTAACTTTTCTCCTATTTAACAGATTTTTATGAAATTTTACAGAGCAGTTACAAGTAGCATATATGTTTTGTATACAAGCTCTGATTACGTTCGTATAAGGGGAACTATCCCATATAATAATAATAATAATAATAATAATAATAATAATTTATTTTAGCTGGCAGAGTTAAGGCTGTAAGGCCTTCTCTTCCACTCAACCAGCAAAAAGAGTATATACATATGCATGAACTTACAAAGAATTCAACAATTTGATTTAAATGAGAGTTACATGTATATGAGTTATTTGTGAATTAAACACCAAAATACTATGAACTATTAATTAAACACTGAAATAAACTGTGTAGCAGAATTAAGCTAAAATACATAGAATGTTAATATATTTCAAATAATATTAGATAATAGAAAGAGATTATTATTATTATTATTATTATTATTATTATTATTATTATTATTATTATTATTATTATTATTATTATTATAGGGGGCGCAATTAGACAAAATTAATAACTTTTCTCCTATTTAACAGATTGTTATGAAATTTTACACAGTAGTTACAGGTAGCATATATGTTTTGTATACAAGCTCTCGTTACGTTGGTATAAGGGAAATTATCCCTTATAGGAGGGCGCAATTAGACAAAATTAGTAACTTTTCTCCTATTTAACAGATTTTTATGAAATTTTACAAAGCAGTTACAAGTAGCATATATGTTTTGTATACAAGCTCTAATTACGTTCGTATAAGGGGAACGACCCCTTATAGGGGGCGCAATTAGACAAAATTAGTAACTTTTCTCGTATTTAACAGATTGTTATGAAATTTTACACAGTAGTTACAGGTAGCATATATGTTTTGTATATAAGCTCTCGTTACGTTGGTATAAGGGGAACACCCCTTATAGAGGGGCGCAATTAGACAAAATTAGTAACTTTTCTCCTATTCAACAGATTTTTATGAAATTTTACAAAGCAGTTACAAGTAGCATATATGTTTTGTATACAAGCTCCGATTACGTTCGTATAAGGGGAACTACTGCTTATAGGGGGCGCAATTAGACAAAATTAGTAACTTTTCTCCTATTTAACAGATTGTTATGAAATTTTACACAGTAGTTATAAGTAGCATATATGTTTTGTATATAAGCTCTAGTTATGTTGGTATAAGGGGAACCACCCCTTATGGGGGCCGCAATTAGACAAAATTAGTAACTTTTCTCCTATTTAAGAGATTTTTATGAAATTTTACAAAGCAGTTACAAGTAGCATATATGTTTTGTATACAAGCTCTCGTTACGTTGGTATAAGGGGAACTACCCCTTATAGGGGGGCGCAATTAGACAAAATTAGTAACTTTTCTCCTATTTAACAGATTGTTATGAAATTTTACACAGTAGTTACAGGTAGCATATATGTTTTGTATACAAGCTCTCGTTACGTTGGTATAAGGGAAATTACCCCTTATAGGAGGGCGTAATTAGACAAAATTAGTAACTTTTCTCCTATTTAACAGATTTTTATGAAATTTTACAAAGCAGTTACAAGTAGCATATATGTTTTGTATACAAGCTCTAATTACGTTCGTATAAGGGGAACGACCCCTTATAGGGGGCGCAATTAGACAAAATTAGTAACTTTTCTCGTATTTAACAGATTGTTATGAAATTTTACACAGTAGTTACAGGTAGCATATATGTTTTGTATATAAGCTCTCGTTACGTTGGTATAAGGGGAACACCCCTTATAGAGGGGCGCAATTAGACAAAATTAGTAACTTTTCTCCTATTCAACAGATTTTTATGAAATTTTACAAAGCAGTTACAAGTAGCATATATGTTTTGTATACAAGCTCCGATTACGTTCGTATAAGGGGAACTACTGCTTATAGGGGGCGCAATTAGACAAAATTAGTAACTTTTCTCCTATTTAACAGATTGTTATGAAATTTTACACAGTAGTTATAAGTAGCATATATGTTTTGTATATAAGCTCTAGTTATGTTGGTATAAGGGGAACCACCCCTTATGGGGGCCGCAATTAGACAAAATTAGTAACTTTTCTCCTATTTAAGAGATTTTTATGAAATTTTACAAAGCAGTTACAAGTAGCATATATGTTTTGTATACAAGCTCTCGTTACGTTGGTATAAGGGGAACTACCCCTTATAGGGGGGCGCAATTAGACAAAATTAGTAACTTTTCTCCTATTTAACAGATTGTTATGAAATTTTACAAAGCAGTTACAAGTAGCATATATGTTTTGTATACAAGCTCTCGTTACGTTGGTATAAGGGGAACTACCCCTTATAGGGGGGCGCAATTAGACAAAATTAGTAACTTTTGTCCTGTCTAACAGATTTTTATGAAATTTTGTACAGTAGTTACACTTAGTATATTTGTTTTGTGTACAAACTCTGTTTACATTGGTATAAGCAGATGTGTCCCTTACAGGGGGATGCATTTAGACAAAATGTGTAACTTTTCTTCTGTCTTAACAGATTTTTATAAAACTTTATACAGTAATTACAGGTAGTAAACCTGTTTTGTATACAAGCTCTAATTCTCTGGATTGCCTTTGTTTCGACCCCATACGTGCTGTAATGCAAAAACTTTCTTGGGCAGATACGACTTTTTGCAGGGGTAAGTTTTCTATAAATTTTCATTACTATCACGAGGAGAAGTCCCGCACCGTGGCGTCGCGGTCTAAGGCATCCTGCCTAGGACTCGCGTTACGGAATGCGCGCTGGTTCGAGTCCTCATGGGAGAAGAAATTTTCTCATGAAATTTCGGCCAGTGTATAGGACCGGTGCTCACCCAGCATCGTGATGCACTTGGGGAGCTACTATAGGTAGCGAAATCCGGTTGCGAATGCCAGCTATAACGGCTGGGGGGATCATCGTGCTAACCACACGATACCTCCATTCTGGTTGGATGATCGTCCACCTCTGCTTCGACATGTGGGCATGAGGCCAGCAGCCGGCTGGTCGGTCTAGGCCCTTCACGGGCTGTAGCGCCACGGATTATTATTATCACGAGGAGAACCTAATTTAATAAGTAGCTCACTAAGCTAATGTCCATTTCGTTTAAAAAACGCATATTCCTTATCCTCTTGCTCTACAACGATAAATTATCGTATGGGGGGGGGGGGAATGTAACATTTTAGGTACTATTGCACCTTTTGGGCACTCGGGAAGCTTATTTGGTACATAATTAACAAGCTGTCATCTTGAATTCCCTGAATTATACTGCGGAAGCAGATTCGGTTCACATATATTGAAATAACTGCAACCGAGAAAAATTGCACTACTGCACCTCGAAAGAATAGTGCTCATAAATTATTACTTACGCAAATCTGCGCACCTTAAGACTAGATTTAAAATAGAAGTAAATAGTGGAGGAAGTGAAAAAAAAAATCATTTTTGGACGAACTAAAGGGTTTTTTTTTTCTCTATCTTAGCAATGTCTGCACTCAATGGTTAATTTATATTTTGTCCCGTGTCCATTCATGCTAATTTTACATACTATAATAACATTAAATGTAACAAAAACAAACAGTGTTACATACCCAAAAAACTATTGACATGTTGATACCAAATATGAATGGAATCGACCACTTACAACAGAGTTACAGCACAAAAAAAAAAAGGCAGACTCGCGGCGCTTGCTGAGTAAAAATGCTGGGTGGCATGTTACCGGCTTCTTATCTCGCTATGCAGCCACCTCCGCTGATTAAAATTATGAATTGAGTGTTACTCAGTTATATAGGAAAAATAATTTAAGGGTTTAATTTCATTTTTTTACATGTCATTTTTCTGCATTTGCCCTCTTAAATATGGATTTTAGACCACTGCGACGTAGAGACGTAACATTTAAAAATGAAGGTTACTCTCAACAATTTTGATTAAATATTTTCCGATTTTTTAAATACCATCTAAGGAATAGTGAAAAAGCAGAAGGGAATGAAAAATCTCAAGTCGTCCGATCTCGACGAAAGTTGATATCTGGAGATCTTTGGGATCACAGAATACGAATATGATATTATTTTGTCCGAATTTATCCCCCAAATGGTAGAGTCGGACAAAAATGGGCGAGAAATTAAATTTGATATCAGAAGTGTTCACAAGACGAAAATTACGGATAATAAAATTTGTGCGAATTCAAAAAAAAAAAAACATCGAGTAACGCAGACAAAACACAACGTACGGATTTAAACTATAAAACGTCTTTGGTGTGAACAGACTCACAACCTCCAGTTGCAACTTTTGCAGCACTCGGGTTGCGCAGCACGAAAAGTAGCGTGCAGCGCGCTACTTTTGACTTACGTGTGAACACGACACGCAACTTTTGCAGCTGCAGTACAAAAGTTGCGCAGCAAAAGTAGCGACGTGTGACCGTACCTTTAGCCAAAAGTAGCGCGCTGCAACTGGAGGTTGCGAGCAGTGTTGCCAACACATAAATTATATTCCCGTCAGTAAAACACCTGGAAATCCGTCAGAATCCGTCAAAATTAAAAAAAGGATCCACTCAATATACCTACTTATATATAAGTAAAAAAGCAAATTTTAACACAACTTACCAATCTTGATTAAAGTAATAATTCATCCACATCATCTGCCTCTAGTTCTGCAGTTGATGTGCTGGGTTGGTCTACGCTGCGATACGCTGCTATTGTGCCAATTTGGTTGAGAACATCGTCTGGTAGGGTATAGTCATGACAACATTTTTGTACACGCTTAAGTCCAGCACGCACAGTTAGGATCGAATTCACCATATTGGTTTTAAGTCTATTTCTAAGGGAAGTTTTCACATTGTTGAGCATACTAAATGCTCTCTCCACGCCAGCATTCGACCACGGTAAAACCAAAATCATCATGGCAAAGTCTAGAGTTCTTGAAATGGATTTTGAGAACTTGCATCCTTATATGACACGATCTCATGCCAAAATTCAATTGTGTTGGTAACATTTTGCCACTGAACAGTGGTTAATTTCAAAGACGTTGTAGTTATATATCGTTAATTTAGACCATTGAAAATAAATTTTTGTTATTACATTTCCAGTTAGCCCTAATTCTTTGGCTAATGGGATTATACTCTCTTTAACTACTCTTAAACACTGTTCTGGTGCAATTAAAGACACTTTTTGCAAAACCTGTACATTCCTCGGCAGTCGCCGTTGGAGTTCGTCTGCTAAGCAAAACAGAAAATTTTCGCACCTATTGCGAAACACTATTTCATTATCAGGGCTGATTTTATTGTCCTTTTTCAAATCAGTTAATAAAATTTCTACTTCATGGCCAAGATAAATATTAGGGGACTTGTATTTTCTAACTTCCACGGTTAGCAGATCTCCCCTATAACCAGGCACAACAATTCGTCTAGTAATACCTACAATGAGTAGAATTAAATCTTTAAGAAGCTTCGAAGGATCTGCTGTACTTGACTGGAATGACTTATTGACTTTCTGACATTCTTCTAGATATGGTTTAAAAAATACAAGATAGAGTTTATTGATGACGTCACAGTACATACCATATAAGAGCTCGGCTGCGTAGCACTTATTTGAAGTCTAGATGTCTCAAAATGTGTCTAATTCAAGCCACTGATTTAGTATGCGATTGACAGCAACTTCAATCGATAGCCACCTTGTATTTAACTGCTGTACAATTTTAAGGGGATCGGCTCCATCATGTATTGCTTGGAATAAAAATCTATATGTGATCTGTCGAGAAGATGACTTTGAAAACCAAGAATAAGTTTCAGATATTAAAAATTCAACATTTCTTGGCAACATTTCTGCAGCAGAAGATACAGCTAACTGAACTGAGTGACATACACAAGGAATCAATACAAGATTACTGACTTCCTGCTTCAGTTTGATAGACCCCATTGTTAATGCCTACCATTACTGACGCATTGTCGGTCCCCACGCCTCTCATTTGTTACCTGTCTAACCCGTAGTCTGAAAGTAATGACTTTATTGCACTCACAATACAATCTGCATTTCCCTGTTCTAGTTCAACAATTCCAAGAAAAGTGGATACAATTGTATGTTCTTGTTTCGAATATACAATGCACACAGCCAGTAGTTTTATGACAGAAATATCTGTCGATTCGTCAATAAGAAGACTAAAGTGGCCACTATCAATATCGCTCTGTAGTTCTGATTTAAAATGTTGGAAAAGAATATTCCTAATCAAACCACTACATTTTGTGCGGTGAAGTCGTAAAAGAGAAGCATGGTCAGCACCTTTGAAAACTCTCTTGGTAAGATCGGAAAGATGATCAGCAGACCTTATTGAGCAATGGTTAATTACAAAAAGTGAAAGAGCAGCCTCAGCAGCTGCACATTCGTACGTATGTTTGACTGGTATAAATTGCAATTTTGACTGGCGCGAAGTTGAATATGGTTCTGATGCTTTTAAATGTTTCTTAGTTCTTCTATGATCGAGTAAATCTGACAATCGCACATTCAGATTGCACTGACAATACTTGCACCGCGCAATACTAGAGTCTCCAAGCACCTCCAACAGCCAATCCTTCACTCTTTCATCATTTAACCACTCTTTTCTGAATTTTCTAGTATAGCTCTTATCTTTCTTTTCTGACATGTTAAATCTGTCAATAAAACATTCACAAAGCAGTACAGACACTAATAATCGTTTCACTTAAAAAAAAATACAATGTAGGTAACGGGATATAGAAACAAATGTACACTTACGGGCCACACTACATTCCACTACACAGAACGCACACAGAATAATTACTTACACTTTGTGATGCAATCAGCTCCATCTCAAGATTCTGGATACGTGAGTCACCGATTCGTTTTAATAGAATATGTTTGTTTAATTTTTAAACCAATGCCAAGCTATGTGTCCACTTGCTGCAGGCCTGATAAAGACAGCTTCTGTTGGGAACGAGGTCTTATCTGGGATACACACTTGTTATGCCGACCTTCCACCTCACATTCCAATACAAGGTAGTAATCGTGTCTTCAAGTCGCAGGAAAGTTGCATCAACGTTCATACTCGGCGTAACCGTCAACCTCTGACTTGATTACGAGGAAATTTGAAACGGAAGATTCCTTAAAATGGTAAGTACGGACAGGGCTATTCAATGAAAAAGTAAGATTCCCCAAAAATTAAATAATTGAAAATGACAGCAGCTAAAAAAAAAGTAAAAAAAACCGCCAATGTAAATCGTAATTTCCGCCAGGAAATGCGTCACCCGTCAAAGCCATTTTTTTCCCGTCTGCTACGTTGAAATTCCGTCAGTTTGGAAGAATTCCCGTCCAGTTGGAAACACTGGTTGCGAGTCTGTTCACATCTTCGAACATATAATACTTTAATGCTCGAAGGTTCACACCAACGAGCTAAAAGTAGATTACATAGACTTACTAAATAACCGCTGGACCGCTCACTGGCGCTAGTGTTATGTTCTCAAATTGAACAGTTGACGAGCGGCCATTTGTTTGGTAGAGCTGAAAGGTATGGTTCTTTCGTGTGCTGCTTTTTATTGCAGCAATGCAAACGGATATAACAATAAAGAAGGAAGGAATGTTATATTTCACTGGTTAGTTAATCCTTCATTTCTACGACGATTTTTCCTCCATTTTATGTTACAGAAGACTAACTATTGTACTTGCCATATGACTCTTTATGCTTCAAGTTTCTTCTGAATAAAGATTCCCTTAACCGAAAGTGGATAGGTGCAATACGCAGAGAGAATTTCTACCCTACATTGAATCATTCAGTGTGTTCAACTCATTTCGAAGATAGTAATTACAGTACCTTTCAAACTACGTTATTATACACTGTTATTGTCCTTCACTCACTCTATATCATTCATTTTCTTCAAACAGCTGTTGTTTCAGTGCATACATAAATAACATGAATAATAAAATTATTCACCGAATTTTAACATCCAGAAACTGCATAAATTATATAAAAAAATATTTTTTAATATAACTGATTGAAAGTAATTCCTGTCTTAGTTACGGATTAATGAAACATGTTCTTATGCTATTGCTGCTGCTACTGCTATTATTACTACTACTATTCCTGCTACTGCTGCTACTACTTTTTTGACTTCATACGGCAGTTCAACCTACAGATTGAATTAAAAATTTGACATATTAATTCTTTTATTAACCGTGATTATGAATGTTCACATTCAGATTTCCTATGAAAATGATGCAAGTCTGAACACAGTACCTATGTCTGACAGCCAGGGTTGTCGGGTATCCCAATTTAGGCGAGATTCTCCCAATTTCCTGGTTGAGTCCCGATTAAAGGGAGTCGGGATTGACAAAAATCCCGAATTTACAAATATTAGCCTTGAACATATTTAAACAAATTAGTCTGTATTTCCTATAGTCCGATATTTTTATTTATATATTGACTCAAATGGTAACATTGTAAACACAGAGATAACCTGCGGATATTTAGGAAGTCTCTGAGGTCGCCCAGCTGATTGCCGTAAGGTAACTAAACTCGCAAAATAATACTTCTTCTAGTTCTACCGCATTGTTGATTATTCCGTTCCGGTCCCTAGTCGCTGTTCTCGCAATTAATAAACATTGTGTATTTCAATTGCGTTGACTGGCAAGAAAGATAGCGTTTTGATATCGTACTTTACACTAATAACAGAGACATACAATTGCTAAGTTTTATAGTTTAGTGAACTATGTTTAAACATGGATTCATCGTCAGATAGTAAAACTGTTGCAGTACCGGTTTCAAAATTAATTTATTAGCAAGTTGTTAAAACATAGGCTATTCGCGGTTAGAAAAAAAATATTCTATACTTCTTTTTTTGAAAGATGGGACATGACAGTTTAGCGGCCGAGCTTGGAACTACAGTGCCATGTAGCCAATATGGATTTCCACGCTGCCAGCTGATGGGAGCTAGCAATTGTCGTTAACATGGCTGACGTTAAAACATTCATTGACAATTGACGTGAAGAAAAGAAAACAATACAAAAATTGACAGAGAATCAAAGACGAAACGTATCAATGCTAAAATTATGTGCACAATAAATGTCGCCAAGAGAGCTATTAAGCACTCGCCATGTGGGAACGGTAAGTTTGGCAACTCAACCGTTGTTACCATAGTAAAAGGCAAGAGGACTTGGCAACAGGCCTACCACGCTATGTGACATTCAGTTGTTTTTCCGATCGCAACGCTCCTGTCATGTCCCATTACAAAAAAAAAAAAAAAAAAAAAAAAAAAAAAAAAAAAAAAAAAAAAACAAGTATAATGTTCACTGTACTGTGTGTCCGTATTTTAGTGTTTCTCATGGAGGCGAATAGGCCTATTACATTAAAAAGCATGTGAAGACTGTACAGAAAACTGCTATAAATCTTATGATAGGCTAAATTGTTGACAAGTCTGATGTCTTAGGTTAGCTTCTGATATCCCGACTTCCCTCGCAGAGAACCTAGCAACTCTGCTGACAGTAGAGACACGGTATTAAAGGTATCGCAAAGGAAGTATTGTTCCTTTAAACAAAAACATTTAACTTTCGGATACGCAATACAAGTATTCAAATAGCGGTTTCGAAATCCCGCGCGTTTTCTACCTAACAAATGGCGGCTTTCTGCTGCTTCAGTTTGGGAACATATGTCTCACTTCTCCACTACGGCGTGGTAGGGGCTCGGTAGAATATAGAGTGGCGATCGCGCCGCCATCTTTGAAACTTTTGAACCTATGTCCGCCATGTTTTAACTAGTCAAGAAGTGGGCGTGGTTCCTATAGCATAATACAGAAAGTGACTGTATAGAACATGTTGCAACTCACGAATTTTATTTTATCTCACATTAACTATATACTCCATTTTACTAACACTTCTTTATTTTAACAGCTGTCAGAAAACTCATGCAGGAACAATTTATTCCATTCACCTTACGTTAACATCGAAGCTTAAAGATGTGGATACAAGTGGGCGTGGTTCCTATAGGACAAGGTTGAAAGAGAATGTTTAGAATATTGCATCTTGTTAAAATTATTTTATATTGCAATAACTCATATATCCCATTTTTACCAGTGGGAAGGAAAAGCCACGCATAATTTTCTTCTACAAATCTCACATTGACATTGAAGTTTTAAGATGTGGAACAAGTACAGAAGTGGGCGTGGTTTCTATAGGATGAAACGGAAAGGGTAGGCCTAGTCCAGGATAGTTGCATCGTATGAATCTTATTTTATATCGCAATAACTCGTATATCTCATTTTTACTAACACTTTATTTTTAATGGTCGTCAGTAAACCCATGCAGAAACATTTTATTCCATACATCTTAGGTTAGCTAGATTAACATTAAAGCTTTTGGATGTGGAACTAGAGTTACACAATTTTTTGGCGAGATGAGATGAGGCCGAGGATTCGCCATAGATTACCTGACATTTGCCATACGGTTAGGGAAAACCTCTGAAATAACCCAACCAGATAATCAGTCCAAGTACAGCACCAGATCACCAGACAAGTGAGTCTGCCGACTGAGCTATGTTGATGGCTCTACAAAAATATACACTACATAGCAAGCAGTTGAACTATACAAAACATACAATGTACAGCAAGCAGATTAATTCAGTTTGAAAGCATAAACAATTCAATCAGTTGAGCTATACAAAAATATGGAATACACAGCGAGCAGATTAATTAAATTTAAAATCATTAACAATTCAGTCAACTGAGATATACAAAAGTAGATAATACATATGAAGGAGATTATTATTCAGTTTACAAGCATAAAAAATCCATGAGTTAAACTAAAAAATAAATGCAATGCACAGCAAGCTACAATTGAGGGGCCCAGAGGAAAAGGAGCCCATGGCATATTCCTGTTAGTATGTTATACAATCCTGGATCCTCGTGATGTTCTATTAAATTTTCCTCTGTCACAGAAGGGAAAACGTCTTCGAAACTTCGCTTCTTTGGTGGAGACCTAGAAGTCTCTTTTCTTTTCAAATGAGTTGGAAACTTGAATATAGTTGGTATTGCATTCTCTTTACATAAAAATAACACAGTTTTATAATTATTCCTGCCACATTATGCAACAAATAAATGGAACTTATGCACACATTACATTGAATAACAATTTAATTGTATTATTTATTTGTTCCCTACTATAGTGGATCGTATTGAATTCTATTTATCTACCCTACCAGATGGAGTAACACACAACCGTACGTATCTACACTAATTTCATAGGAGGGACTGTGGTAAATGTTCTACCTACAAGTAAGGAAGATAGATGTGCTAAATTAAAATCACAATATGAATAATTCTTCTTTATTAAATCTCAGAATAGCTTCCATTCCAAACTTAAAATGTTGATGCAAACAGGTTATGTTAACATGTAAAACTCCGTTCACATTAAAATAACACAGTTTTGTAATTATTTGTGCAACATATTATGCAATAAGAAGTGAACGTATCTTATACACACATTATACTAAATAAAACTGAGCACCGACACGCATTAAAGTAATATATTTTACTCAGCTCCGTATTCTCAAATAGAAAAGTCCGACTCATCGAATGACGTCACACATCCTGCATTTAGAGACGGTCTTGATTAGGGCCTGGTCTAGATCACGATGGCAGTGCTTCTCAATATACATTTTGTGGTTATGTTCGCATTATTAAGAAACTCATACGAAAGCTTCCTTATCTATTATTTGCTTGTCTGTCGTATCTAGTATTCAGAAATTGACATTGTTTTTACTGTAAAGCTTTTAAAAACGCCTATATACTTAAATGATTACCAACAGTATATTCACGAGATCAGTGTTGGCAACCCTCCTGTTGTATTGTATTGTATTTATTAACATTCCATGGTATTCATACATGCTTACAGCTAGAATATGGAACAAGTAAAAAAACTTAATACTATTATAAAATCTTAATTTATAGTCACAGTCTAGATGAAATATATACAGACGAGATTTACAATATAGTCTACTAGTACAACACATAGTTTTAGTATCAATTTCATGAAGTGTTATTGAATGTCATGAATTCACCTACAGAATAGAAGGCGTGAGAAATTAGGTACTTCTTTAATTTGGCCCTAAATAATTTTATGTTTTGAGTTTCATCTTTTATATCGATAAGGAGGCTATTAAAAATTTTTACTGCCATATAACGCACTCCTTTTTGATAGCACGATAGACTTGCCGATGGAGTATGAAAGTCATTTTTTTGACGTGTATTTATGCTATGAACTGTTGAATTAGTTACAAAGTTTTCACGATTACATACGAGGAAGACTATTAATGAAAAGATATACTGACAAGCCATGGGCATTATTTGTAGTTTTTTGAAAATAGTCCTACACGACTCCCTAGATTTCGCACCTACTATTATTCTAATTACTCTTTTTTGTAATAGAAATACATTGTTACTATCTGTGGAATTTCCCCAGAATATTATTCCAAAACTCATTACCGAGTGGAAGTATGCAAAGTATATTGTTTTTAAGGTATTGATATTTACTATCTTTTGCATAGATCTAATAGCAAAACAAGCTGAATTTAGTTTGGGGGTAATTTCTTTAATATGATTTTTCCAATTTAACACATTATCGATTTTTAAGCCAAGAAATTTGGTTGTTGTTGTTTCTAATAGGGAACTATTGTTAATTATTGCGCTAGAAATTTGCGACGTTGAATTTGGACAGGATTTAAATTGAATTATGTTAGTTTTGTTACAATTTAATACTAATTTATTGACTGAGAACCAGTCACATATTTTGAAGAGAATTTCCTCTGTTGAAGATTGGAATGTGTTGGAGTTATTGGCTGTAATTACTATACTTGTGTCATCTGCAAATAATATGGGATGACCTACATCTTTTATAAGGGGCGTAAGATCATTTATAAACACTAGAAAAAGTAGGGGACCTAATATTGATCCTTGAGGAATTCCATTATTAATAGTTCCCCATGTCGATGTAGATTTCATAGTTGTATTGATTTCAACTTTCTGTTTCCTATTTATGAGATAGTCGACCTGGTTGGCAAGTTTGTATAGCGCTGGCCTTCTATGCCCAAGATTGCGGGTTCGATCCCGGGCCAGGGCGATGGCATTTAAGTGTGCTTAAAATGTGACAGGCTCATGTCAGTAGATTTACTGGCATGTAAAAGAACTCCTGCGGGACAAAATTCCGGCACATCCGGCGACGCTGATATAACCTCTGCAGTTGCGAGCGTCGTTAAATAAAACATAACGTTTTCTATGAGTTATGAGTGAAACCATTGGTGTGCATCACCTTTAATTCCATAATAATCCAATTTATCTAGCAGCATTTTATGATTTATACAGTCAAATGCTTTGGATAAATCACAGAAAATCCCTCCAACTTGAAATTTTTTATTTACTGCCTCCAGAATTTTGCCAGTTAAATTAAATGTTGCATTTTCTGTGCCTTTATTTTTCCTAAATCCAAATTGTTCTGGGACTAAAATGTTGTATCTTTCTAGATGATGATATAATCTTTTATACATTACTTTTTCAAAGATTTTGGAGAAGACTGGTAGAAGTGATATGGGTCTGTAATTTTCTGGAGACATTGTTTCTCCCTTTTTGAAGATAGGAATAACTACTGAATATTTTAATCTCTCGGGAAATATACCATTGAACATTGAATAGTTACATAAATAACTTAATGGCCCAGCTATAATATGTGAACTCGCTTTTAATATTTTGCTTGTTATTTCATCATACCCTGAGGAGTTTTTTGACTTTAGATTTTTAATAATTGCAATTATTTCTTGTTTGTTTGTTGGAAATATTTGAATATTTGGGAATTTTGTCGGAAAATATTGTGTTAAAGAATCTAAACTGTTAGTAACATTATCTTGGGGGATGTTGAGGTTATCAGTTATTGTAAGAAAATATTTGTTAAATATGTTTGCAATTTCATTTGGGTCTGACGTTTTTGTATTGTTAGATATAAGGGTATAGTTTGTTACTTTACTTTTTGATCGTCCACTTTCTTTTTTAATTATGTTCCAAGTTGTTTTGATTTTATTATCAGAGTTTTGTATTGTTGTATTATAGTGTAATTTTTTAGTTTTTTGAATTACTTTGTGTAAAATTTTTGAATAATTTTTATAGTGTTGTTTTAAGTTTGTATCATTACTATTTCTGCTCTGTATGTACAATGATCTCTTGGTTTTGCATGAGATTTTAATACCTTGTGTAATCCATCTATTGTTACATATTGTTTCATTTTTATACTTTACAGGAAAACTGGATTGAAAAATATTTAGAAATGTTTTATGAAACTCGTTGAATTTACTGTTCATATCACTTTGACTGTATACTGATTCCCATGTTTCATTTTTAAGATTTATTTCAAAATCATTTAACGATTCCCTGTTTATATTTCTGAATCTCACTTTAGTTGGTTTTTTTTGATGATGTGTTAATAAAAACTTAGGAGTTGAGCATCGTGATCTGAAAGACCATTAATTATTGGGGTTGTTTGAGATATACCTATTTTTTCTTTTCCGATGAATATGTTGTCTATTGCAGTAGCTGAATCCCCTTGTATTCTGGTCGGAAAGTTTACTGTGTAAATTAAATTGAAAGATGCTAGCAATGAATTTAGTTGATCTTTCCTATTGCTTTCTGTTAGATAATCGACATTGATGTCTCCGCAAATAATGCATTCACGTTTCAGTTTCTGTAAGTATTCTAGTGCCTTTTCCAATATATGAATAAAATTTTCGTAGTCTCCAGATGGTGCTCTATATAGACATATTATAATGAAATTATATGTTTCATTTTCTAATTCAACAGCACAAATTTCTAAATCCCTGTCTGCAAAAATGTGAAAGATCAATATTTTTTAATTTAAGGTCAGATTTGAGAAATACACTCACGCCTCCATCCTCAAGAGTTTGTCTGCAGTAACTAGCACCTAATTTATATCCTTCCGGTGGGAGAGACAATATTTCCTGTTTGGAACTACGCTACGGAAAATTTCAAAAATGAATTATATCGTCAGCAATTATGCTTAGACTGTGTTGTGTATTTAATAACTGTTACAAATAATTTATTTTCATCACATTTAACATTAAAATATATCCAAACAATAAAAGTATCATTGGCACATTTGGGTGGTCACACTGGTTGCAACTGCAGCAAAAGTTTCAACAAAACCGATATCAAAAATGCTGCGGCTGCAACCCTGAGAACCCTGTTCACACGTCGCTATTTTTAAGCTGCGCACAGCATGGAAAAATAGCGGGCAGCAGGTTCGGCAGCCGCTACATTTCGGGTTGCACCGTTGTTCACACGTCGCAGTACAAGAGTTGCGCAGTTTTTTGTACTGCAGCGCTGCAAAAATAACGACGTGTGACCGTACCTTTATTATAATAAGAATTCATTTGACGTGGGTAACACAGTCTTGCTTCTTAAAATTAACACTTATACCTGCTACAATAATTTGAATTATTTACAATTTCTTAAATATATTACATATAAAATTACATTGACGTGGGTAATCCAGTCTTGCTACTTAAAATTAACACTTATATCTACTACAATAATTTGAATTATTTACAAGTTCTTAAATATATTACATATAAAATTACAAAACTCTTTATAACAGCACGTTTTTGTGAATACATTGAATAGTGGTTTCTCATATATTATATTACAAAAATGTAAATGTCCGACCGAAATAAATAAATAAATCTTTTGTATACTGGTTAAAGGGTTTGGGCTACCGCTGACCCTATTATTACACAAAATATATCTAACAATTACTTTAATTTTAATTACTATGGTAAAACTGATAATACAAAATTATTACATTATGTTATATTATAAACTTTTTCTTTTGTAATTTCCTTGGGCTACCGCCGGTAGCCCCGGTAGCCCGCAAAATACGCCCCTGACACACTGCGAAATGTTTGGCTCGGTAGAAGACTACCGAGGAATCGTCCTAGAAGGAGTGGTCTTCAAGATCGATACTGTCCAAGTTAAAACTCTATAAATGCAATACATTATTTTCAATTGTCATTATTCTTGTTCCATAGCAAATATTTGGTAGCATTTAGTAAAAATAGAGGTTCTAGAATAGTGGTTCCCAAAGTGGGGGTCACATAAAGAGCTGAGGGGGTTCGTGAGGTGATGTTTTTCCATTTTCTCCTTTCCTCCATCTTCTCCAACGTTTTCCCTGTGACCCAGGGTTTCTTAATTCTCACACCTCTGTATCCTATTGTTTCTTCTACTGCTGTCTATATATAGCTTTTTAGATGAATCCAGTACTGTCATTACGAGAGACGAGAATTCTGTAACTTAGTACTTATTCATTTCATTACTTTTCGATAGTAAGTTAACATGGAGCAACCATTTGAAATACATTTCTGAAAAAGCTCGTAAAAGATTCTCCCTTCTAAAAAGACTAGCAGGAAAGAAATGGGGATGCTCTAGGAATACTTTGAACACTACCTACAAAATGTTTATACTGCCAGTGCTGACATACTGCGGAGAAATTTTAATTACTTCACCTTTCATAAACGAAATAGAATAAGATCAAAACCAAGCTCTGACTCATTACTGGTGGAATCAAAACAACTCCAATAGATTCTATGAGATTCCTCACTAATATTAACAGCATCAAAATGACAATAGAAGAAAAAGCACTGATTCAATATGAAAAACTTATCAGATTACCAGGAAACAATTGGCATTCATACCAGGGGCGTATTTTGCGGACTACCGGGGCTATCGGCGGTAGCCCAAGGAAATTACAAAAGAAAAAGTTTACAATATAACATAATGTAATAATTTTGTATTACCGTATTAGTTTTACCACAGTAATTAAAATTAAAGTAATTGTTAGATTTATATGCGCTCTCTGCTCTCGAAAAGAAACAAGTTGTCAAGGCGGCATCACTGGAGAAACCGCTGCTGCGAAGGGTAGCCTGTGACCGTTCCGCTCACGTCGCACAACTGCCCGTCCCCCACTCCCTTCAGTTTCTATTGTGTAGTGTAGGCGGGTGAGTTGCCGCTCTCGTGATCGGTTTCTTGGAAGGCGCGAAGCAACAATAAGCTTAGTACTCTAGCTCATTAATGTGACTGTGTTCTTGCAGTGCAGTATTTTAAATTTGTGATTTGTTCGAGTGTCTTAGAGTTATATTAATTGTGAATTATTAAGTTTTTAATTTCCCAATTAAGTGATATTGTGAAAAATATGGCAGAACAAGTTTCTGGAGAGGTTTGTGTTGAAAATGACTGTGTAATAGAAGGTTTATTAAAAGTGCCTTTTAACCGTCGTACATACAACGAGAAAGTTGAAATTGTGAAAATGGAAAGACCAACTCCTGAGTTAAATTTGTCCATGGACGTAAAAGAAAAACAGCGTGAGTACACACGCCATTTCATTTCAACATCATATGGTAAGTGGAATTGGTTGTGGTAGTTTAAACTGTCTAAACTATTTTGTTGGCCATGTTTGTTATTTAGCCGCGAAACTAATGTGTGGTCAAAAGAGGGGTTTTCTAATATGAACTCCCTTCGAACGGCAGTCCTAAAACACGACAAATCAAAAGCTTATATTTATAGTAGCATGAAGTTGGCAAACTTTGGGAAGACAAGAATTGATTTACAGCTAGATAAGCAAAAAGCTCTACACATCAACCAACACAATGCTCTTGTGAAAAAAAATCGGGAGATTTTACTGCGTCTTATTAACGCAGTCTGCTTTCTAGGAAAACAAGAATTGGCTTTTTGGGGTCATAATCAGACAATAGAGGAAATTATATTGAATATTTAAGTTCCTTAAGTGAATTTGACCATTTACTGGCCAACCATCTTGAGAGTTCAACAGTATTCCGTGGTACTTCTCCCACAATTCAGAATGACTTAATATTTGCTATAAGTGGGGTTATGATAAAGAACATAAAATCTGAAATAGAAGAAGCACCTTTTGTGGCCATTGTTGTTGATGAAACAAGTGACTGCTCTAATCAGAGTCAATTGTCCACTGTTTTAAGATACATCGACAGTACTGCCAATGTTCAAGAACGGTTTATAGGATTCACAAATGTCAGTTCGGGCAAAACTGCTGCTGCTTTGTTTCAGCATGTGGAAGGTGTTATAGCAGAATACAATGTCGGCAATAAGTTAATTGCACAGATATACGATGGTACTTCAGTTATGGCGGGAAATATTAATGGCTTAAAAACAAAAGTTCAAGAAAAGTATCCTCAAGCACTATTTGTCCATTGTTACAGCCATGTTCTCAATTTAGTTTTGCAACAAACTACTTTATCCATTCCAGAATGCCGCATTTTTTTTCAAAACACTGACGGGTTTAGCTGCATTTTTCTCATCATCTCCTAAAAGATAAGAAAAACTCAAGGAATTTATGAAAAAGAAACTCCCAAAAGTAGCACCAACTAGATGGAATTTTACATCTCGGCTTGTAAATACAGTAAAGGAATACAGAGAACAACTGACTGCTTTCTTTGAAAATATCATTTGTAATGACTCTGAAGAAAACTGGGATGATGATGTAATTGTGCGGCAGGCTCAAGGATATTTGTATTTTTTCACATAGTTTCAGAATATATTTCTTCTTGAAGTCTATGCTAGAGTGTTCGCACATACAGATGTGCTGTACAATATTCTTCAGACAAAAAGTCTAGACATAGCATACTGCTTGCAAGAGGTATCAAAGTTAAAACATACTATATCCGAGTTCAGACGTAGTGGGTTTCCGTGCATATGGAGTAATATGGAAAATGAAAATTCTTCAGCCAATACAATGGAACCACCATTAAAGCGAAGAAAAGGAGATGATGAATTGAAATACAGGCAGCTGTACTACAGCATACTAGATCATATGCACATGGAAATTACTGACAGATTTTCTGATTATGGAAAGCTTCAGTTCACACATCTTCTAGATTCTCAAAAATTTTCTGCTTATAGGGAAAACTTCCTGAATGAGGCACTACACAAATTATTTCAGTCCTATAACAGTCACTTTGATCAAGTACGTTTGAAAAATGAATTAAGTGTAATATATTCAGGAGAAGTCTTTGATTTTTCGAACAAACCTATCCATGAAATATTATCTGCCATATATGAAAACCAGCTGAACCAAGTTATTCCTGAAGTCCTTAAATTGGCAACATTAATTGTGACAATACCAGCTATGTCAGCATCGGTAGAAAGAACATTTTCTGCGTTGAAGAGAATAAAATCCTACTGTAGATCAACTCATACACAAGAACGTTTATCCGGCTTGGCACTGATGTCCATTGAAAAGTCATTTCTACAGAAACTTCGCAAGCGGCCCAACTGTAATTTCAATGACGAAGCCATCAAAGTATTTTCGTCCCAATCAAGACGTCTGGAATTTACATATAAATAGGTAAGGAATTTTATTATAGGGTTTTTAAAATATATTTTGTGTGATAATAGGGTCAGTGGTAGCCCAGACCCTTAAACCAGTATTCATACCGTCCTCTATGTAGATTGAAAACTCAAAAAAAGTTTCATATCCATTGTTCAAAAATTAAAACAGAAAATCAATATCCCAAATTTAAAAGAAAACTTACAAATTAAACCAAACCCTTTAACTCTATTAAATATAGAATATAATCTAAATTTAACAGAAGAAATACTGAAATCAGAAGTAAACAATGAAATACTGAAACAATTGTCTTTAGAGGCAATTAATATTAGGTACCCTCCACAAAACTGGCTTCATTTATACACCGACGGATCCTTGATCTCCAGAGAACAAGGTGCCGGTGCAGGTGTTATGTGCTGTCTCTTCTCACTTTATAGATCTCTTGGATATGGAACAACAAGTTTTGATGGTGAAATCATTGCAATAAGTGAAAGTCTCAGAAATCTTCTATGCCACATCAAATTTAGGAATGCAGTTATATTGTCAGACTCCAAAGCAGCTATTCTATCAATAGTCTCTAAACATACACACCTTCATCTCAAACAGCAGAAATAACTAAAATGGTCTCTCAATTAATATCACTCAATAAAAGAATTGTATTCCAATGGATACCATCCCATTGTGGAATCCTGGGAAACGAGAATGTGGATGCTTTAGCAAAGAGGGGCAGCACTGCTACTTACAGACCTGTTACTAAATCTACGTTTTACTCTGTGAAAAGATTTATTAAACCTACATACTTAGACTTTAACAAACAAAATTTGATAACACAATCCCAAGGGAAAAGATGGAATTCTCTGCATCAAAATCCACAGTTAATTCCCGATTTACCACGAAAATCGTCTGTAGCTGCATTTAGATTGGCGACAGGCCATGGTTGTTTGGCCAAACACCTGCATAGAATTGGAATATATCAGTCCCCTAACTGTCCATTGTGCAACTCAAACCAAGAAATGGATTCGGAACACCTCAAAATCTGTGCTTCAGTGGCTGGTCATGATAATATCTTTGAAAAATATTGGAATGCAAGAGGTCAAATGACTTTATTGTCAAACGCCTGGCATTAGAAAACAACAACAACATATTTTGGGATTTTATAGTGCATGAAATTCTCGTCTCGTCATTACTATTCTCAGGTGTGGGTTCTAATGTAGCGGCTGTCTCTTGAAATATGTTTCAAATGTTCTTCTTTCCTCTTATCTTCTTCAGACAAATATTGCTTCACCTATTAGCAGGACATGATCTAAGTTGAAATCTGCTCCTGGTATATATAGAGAGAGTATGTGTAACTGATGTCATAAAGTGAATATTTGCAAAGTTTGAGAAGTTTAACGAGGTTATATAAAAATATGCATTTCCATGGAAATCAG
This sequence comes from Periplaneta americana, assembly GCF_040183065.1. Lineage (NCBI taxonomy): Eukaryota > Metazoa > Arthropoda > Insecta > Blattodea > Blattidae > Periplaneta > Periplaneta americana. The sequence goes on from NC_091124.1 coordinate 20,784,433, forward strand.
GGCTTTAATTATCAGTCTTTGAAATTATAGGCAACAGTTAAAAGGATGTCTCGCATTTAGAATACTGCAATAAGAATAGGGAATAGGAAGATGTAAAAGATAAGGGGAAAAAATGATATAGATTTTATATACGACCTTTAGCTTGTAAACTTAATGTACAAGTGTTGAGAATGTATACGAGTCAATGTCCAGCAATCCTTGTATCTTGTAAGTTAAATTATTATCGATCTAGTACAAAATTTATATTTTGAGAAGTTCTGTCTTTAATTTACATTATTTTGTCTTAAAGTTTATGAATAATATATACATAAATCATTCAAACATTACAAATTTTATGCGTGTTACAGGAGTAATGATTTCGCCTGTTCAGGCTTTTTCAGGTTCACCTATTTAGAGATAATTCATATTGAACATCTCTAAATACTTTTACTAATCTCTGATTATAATTTCTTGGTCACAGAGCCTTTAACACTAGAGTTCCAGTATGTATTCTACACTCAAGTGGAATACATACTGGAACTCTAGTGTTAAAGGCTTTGTGACCAAGAAATTATTCTTTCCCAATGTACAAGACAGACTATGTTGCAGTCAGTTCTCAAGCGACTTCTTTTTACACCCAATTTATGACCGGCCATGGAAAATTCGGTTCCTACTTTGAAAGATTTAGGATCAAAAGTGCAGAAGAATCTCTGTGCATATGCAAAGAGAATCAGACTGTTGAACATTTGATTTTTCACTGTCCAGTGTTCGAAAGGAAAAGACACTTTTTAAGATATCATATCTCGGACTGCAATTTAAATTACTGCACACCCCTTTACCATTTTCTTAGAAAAAAATGTTGTTACAAACAATTCACAGAGTTTATACACCACATCCACGCAAGACTGTAGCTGTTACTTGTATATAAATTAATGATGTTATAAAATCCTAATGCACTATGTAAAACAAGGTGTCTATCTTTGGGACATAATAATAGTAATAACAACAATAACTATGTTTGTATTATAGATTTTACTATTGTTGAGTATTTGATGACAGGTATATAGTTTGTAACCATAAGTAATTTTGCTTTTATTTTTTTTTTTTTACTATCGCAAACCAACTATATAATAGGTGTTTTATTTGGAACTACGCCAATTCTGTGCATTATCTCATTAATATTGCTTAAAATTATGTATAAGATCACAAATTAATGTAATAATCTTGCAATTTCTCTACACCTTCGATTATAATTTCTAATTTTATTTCATTTTGTTTTAACTGAAAGTAATTATTGCATAACGTATTTAGTATTGTTTACTGTCTCTTAATTAGTGTATTTATATTGTAACTATGATTCACACCTACTATTAATTCTTTAAAATTGTGTATTATCACTACATAATGTATTTCACATGTAACAAACTACAACCCTAATATACCAAAGGTAAAATAGGGTTTCAATATTTGAATAACAATAATAATAATCTCTGATTACGTTTTGACGTGAGCGAGAGATTACTGGTAAATTATACCTAAGAGACTTCTCATTTTGGGACATGTATCCAGCCTCATACCCCCTCAGAGAGAACCATGCTAAGATTTGTTTTAATGCTTTTAAAAATCTGTCATCTGTGACTGATTCTGAACTACTTGATCATCAAGGACAGGTAAAAGTAAGATTTATATAACAAAGTTTCATGTATGTTTTATATTATCTAAAGAACAATGTGTTAGTTCACACTTTTATATGCTGAATCAAAAATATATTCATTACTATGAAAAAATGAGTACAGTACAAAAAAAACTAGATTAAGAATAGACAACAACGTTGTTTGAAAAAGCAATGAGATAATGGCAATATTTCAGACAATGTTAAAAAATTACACTTTACCGTGCATTTCTTAAAAACACTGAAAAAAAAAAATGTACAAAAACAATTTTATACATAGAACACGAACTTCAACAATTTAAAAGTTTTTTTTTTTTTATTTTTTTTATTTTCAAGTTCCTCTATTAACATTCGTTTCTCTTTGTAATGTTAGAAATCAATGTCCCAGCTGGTTACTTGAATAACTTATTCTTAAATGTAGAAAACGTAAATATCATATTAACAGGCTTCTTGCAAACTTGCACTTCAGTACACTGAACGCGTATTATGAGTGAATGATTATGACAAAGTATGAGTACTTGATTAGTTCTTAATACTGAATTTTGTTCTGTGAACAGATCAGTCTTTAAAATAGACACTGTTACAATAACATTAGTAGAAGGCACCTGTTTTCTTCTGCTTCTTTGTTCCGAACTCTTTTGCATCATCAATCGCCCTTTTATACTCGCCAGCTTTGTTGACATTACTCGCAATTGCTGTTGGGCAATCTCTCCAACTTGAGGCAGGTTTCTTCATATTATTTTTATTTGCATTTCTTGGTTTCGCTCTGCCATTGGTCTGCTCATCTTCTTCATCTGACTCACTACTTATGTCATCAATGCTATCATCTCTGTTCTGTTTTGTTTTGTTTTTCTTCCTAATAGTGGCATTCTTCTTATGAGATGGCTCAGTGTCGGAAGTACTGCATTCACTGTCACTGGAAGGACTCGTGTTCTTTCCTTTGCGTGGAGAGGCTTTCTTTGTTCCCTTTCCTGAAAATTCCAGCTTCCCTTCCACAGAGCATTTGCATTCCTTGAGACCTAACTCCAGTAGTTTTTTACATTTTCCATAGTCTGGCTCTTCGTTATCTTTCAGGCTAGCGACGTACTCTAGGTACTTCACCATTGCACCTGTGAAGAAATTAAGATTCCTATTATTGTAATCTTGAGCTGTTCAACTCCAACTACACTCACTGGCAAATTGGTATAATCATTTCTTGCAAGTTAATTCACTGAAAATTACACACACACATATATATATATTTTTTTTTATCCAATGCCACCAGGTTGTCTTTCGACATTTCTGGTCTTCTCTCCTGGCCGTGGCTTAGCTGTAACCCACTTCTGAGTTGGGGCGCCTAGAAGGCGGAGTTACATTACCCCGATGATGTGATAGGATGATTATGATAATGTGGTGCCAGGAGAGGTCTTAAATCTAAACTTAACCTAAAAGAAAAAAAAATATTATATGTAAGTTACAGTATATAAGGTAAATTAAAATTACTTCGAGATATTGAAAAATCGACTATTACATGTCCCCCGCAAAATATTGTAGCCAAAAAGAAGATAAGTTGCGCAAAAAGCATTAGTCTCTTTGTAACCCAGTAGACGTAAATGAATGCCACATTTGTTCACATTATCTCCAAGTAAAAGATCAAACTATTATGTGCATTGGTGAAGTAATTTAACGACAAAACATGATAAAAGGACTTAAAACAAAACCCATAGTTTTGAATTGTAACTTTCAATTCTTCTATATTTTTTTATTATTATTATTTTTTAAATCAATAAGAAATATACCATTTTACTTTGCCACTTTCTCGAAAACTATATATTGTAACTTTACGCTCCCTCCATACATTTCATATAAAGAATAAATAGAAAGTGACGTGCTCTGATGACATCCCACTAATCTACATGATTCCATACTCAAGTAAGATTAGTTCCTAAAAAGCTAATATGGTTATCTTTTCAATGTCGCCAAGTGTTACCAGATATCATCAAGCAGGTATAATCACAATGCTATGTAAGGAAATAATAAAAATTTATGATTAATCTAATATTAAAAATAAAATTTATTTTGTGCGAGATCGTGCGTATTTGCACACAAACGCAAAAAAACTGAAGTAGATAATTATAATACAATGTCAGTCGAAATAAGACATAATACATAACACAGAAAGAAAGGAAAAGGCATAATGAAATATGAACAGTAAGTCAAAATAAATGAGACATACAAAGTACAGTATAAAAATGAGAATAATAATAATAATAACAATAATAATAATAATAATAATAATAACAACAATAACAAAATAGTAAAGTACAAAGTATACAATGAGCACAATAATTTTTTAGGTACACACAGTAAGGAAAATTATGACCACCACCACCACCACCACCACCACCACCACCACCACCACCACCACCACGTGGAAATGGATTTGAAGAGTGATTGGTCGAGGATTGAACATCCAGTGCTATAGTGCTATGGTGGAAGAACAAGAACTGATTTTTAATAACAGACCAACAGTTGATTTAATATTGGAAAGCAAAATAAATAAATACATTTTATGCAATAAACGAATTTTGTTTATAAATAGCAGCAAAATCAGAGATCGCATTCTTGATTTTTTCCGAATTAAATAGTTCAGCTAACAACATTTGTGCAAATATCTCAATTTTTTCAAATTGTCGGTTGGTCTATTGTCGTATAACTCCACACATTTGGCTCTTCTGTCAATAAGTCTGCCTATCCCTAATCTGATACAATAAACAATTATGAATCCTTTCGTAACCAGAGAGCTATGGTGGTGACCAACTTGTGCTCTTTGTGCAAGAGCACTCTTTGCTGCACACAAGCAGTATGTGAGAGCAGATCGTCCCAATGCCAACAATGCTCTGTTTTGCTCGTGAGTGCACATCAATGCATACAGTGCTTCGTAAGAGCAGATGAATTGATCTTCCCTAGTTTAATCTATCTCTGCATGATGATGATGATGATGATAATGATGAGGAGGACAACATAATTAATTCACTAAGTCCTTAAAGCTACAGTCATATTCATGGTCTAGTGGTCAGAGCTTCTGGCTATAGCTCATGAGGTCCCGGGTTCGATTCCCGGTTAGAGCACAGGAATTTTTCCTTAAAGGGGATTATTCCTGTGTTCGTCCATGGTCTGGAATTTAGGTTAAGTTTAGATTTAAGACCTCTCCTGGCACCACATTATCATAATCATCCTATCACATCATCAGGGTAATGTAACTCCGCCTTCCAGGTGCCCCAACCTCAGAAGTGGGTTACAACTAAGCTACGGCCAGGAGAGAAGACCAGAAATGTCGAAAAGACAACCTAGTGGCATTGGATAAAAAAAAAAAATATTCAGAAAGAACAAGAAATTAACTAGGAAACAACAGAGGTTACTGTACCTGGTGGGTTTGTTTTTTGAAAACATTTCTTAACAAACTCTGGAATGTTATCCATATATTTGTTCTTCTGCTGATGTACGTGTACAGAATCTCTTAAATTGTTTTCCCATGGAAGTTTGGAGGTCATCCACTGCACCAGGTTATAACCCAGAATTTCAAGATCACCTCTTCTAGTGGACACTGAAACAATTAATGAATATTTCTGTTTTTATCGATTCATTTAAAGACTATTTTAAGACCATAAATTTGTTAATTACAGAGCATCCACTTGCATAACCTTAACAGTTTTCATATAACTGTATAGTGTCCCAAAAATCTTCATACATACGGAATGTCAGTTTCAAATAGAAGTGTCACATAATGTGCTGAATGTGGCCAACCCACTTCCCAGATCTTACACCTCTTGATTTTTACCTCTGAGATTATTTAAGTTGCAGGTCTACCAGGAGAAAATCTGGGACTTGTACCATTTGCAGGCCCGTATCATCGACGTCTCTCATCATGTGATGTTGGACATGTTGTAGAATGTGTGTCGGAACTGGCTGGATCACATTTACCTATGTCTGACTCTCGAAGGTGCCACATTATGTGACATTTCTATTTTCAACTAACATTTCCTATGTACGCAGACATTTGGGACACTCCGTATAAGTTACTAGGAGATGAGTAATACCATGAAACAAAACTGGACTGTTGATACCAAGGGGAACCGAAATACTCAGAGAAAGCCTGCCCACAGTTGCTGTGTTAACAAAAAATCTTACAATATCTGATGAAAATTTAATTACTAGATTCTGCAGGTAGGGATAGCAGGAATTTGAAATTCTCTAATGCAGGCCTGCACAAGGTTTGCGCTCTCCGAGCTGGCTCCCAGCTCATGAGCGGAATGCAGATATTAGCTGCGCTCTGTATAAGGGTGGACTGGAAGAAGGGGTAATCTCGTACAAAATATATACAAAAGGAAGTACTATTACGAGTGCTTATGAAATGAATTCCCATTCAGTGTTTGCAAAACTATCTTGGACTATTATTAATTAATAAAGAAATATTTATTTTACAGAAGTAATAGAAATTATTCTATAGCTACTTAAATGTACAATATCATTTTGTTATATTTTTATTTATCAGTACATCAAAACGAGGTTTTATGCTGTTGGCAGCTGAAAGGAACAGTAAGCCTCCTGATCATAATGAAACATCAGTTACAGATGTTCGATGTCTGCCTTTATTAAAGTTGATTATAGAAAACAGTTGCTCACAAATATAAATGTTGAGCCAAACATAGCAATCATTTTCACAGCCAGCCTGTGTAGACGTGGATATTATTGCTAATGTTTAGTCTTGTAAAACTCATCAGGCTAGTAGTATTATTCAAACGATCTTTAGCCCTTAGGTCACATTGAAGATCAATAAATTCGAGCTGTAAATCGTTAAATGTTATGTTCCGTCTTTTAGATTCTTCCATACTGTACTGTAGCAGTAGGTAAGCAACGTGAAACAGTTACTGAGAATAGGCCTACACACTAGATAACTGAGTGGTCGTTTCCCTCTCCTCTATCTAGAGCAAGTCTATGTCATTCTGACGTATCTTCCTCTCCATTTCGGTGAACGGTAAACACTGCTCTCCCGCTCCAAAGGAGCGCGCGCGCTCGTTGAGCGCTGTTTGTGCAGGCCTGCTCTAATGGCATAGTGAAGTCAGTGGATCAATTTAAATATTTGGTATCGGTGCTCCACCAATCTGTACATATATCTTTAAAGATGTGGAAAATCGTGTCATACAAGCAAGAAATGCTATAAAACAACTTAATGGTGTGCTTTGGAATACGGATGTTAGAATGGAGACAAAGGAAATGATACTTGATGTAATTGTAGAGAGTATGTTGACTTATGGAGGGGAGAACTGGACTCTGACAGAAAGACAAAAAGACCGTGTTAGATCTGTGGAAATGGATGGACTAAGGAGTCTATGCATATCCCGTCTCCAGAGGGTCAGAAATGACAAGATTTTGGAAAAGTGGAACATACAAGAAGATGTGATCGACCGTTTGGAATGTCGAAGGCCTCAATGGTTTGGACATGTTTAGAGGATGCCCGAGGAGCGATGGCCTAAAAAAGTTTTGAATTGGTCACCCCAGGGAGGAGAAGAAAGGGACGACCTCGACTTACATGGAGAGGAGTTGCTGAGGGTTGGAAAATGGATCTTAGGATGACCGACAATAATGGAAAAGGGGAATAAAAGGCAACTGCTGAAAGTGGAAACGCCAATAAAAGTAAAAAAGTAAGTAAGGTTCTGCAGCAAGTGGCTCATTTTATTCTTTGATATTGATGCTTTGTGGGTGGATGGAAAATGTAAAACCAACTACAGTACATTGAATTAGGTAGCAATGGCCAAAAGGAAAAAGAATGCTTTAACTTGGGGCTAAGAGGGATGAAGTTACAGGAGAATGGAGAAAGTTACACAATACAGAACTGCACGCATTGTAGTCGTCACCTGACATAATTAGGAACATTAAATCCAGACATTTGAGATGGGCAGGACATGTAGCACATATGGCCGAATCCAGAAATGCATATAGTGTGTTAGTTGGGATGCTGGAGGGAAAAAGACCTTTAGGGAGGCTGAGACGTAGATGGGAAGATAATATTAAAATGGATTTGAGGGAGGTGGGATATGATGATAGAGAATGGATTAATCTTGCTCAGGATAGGGACCAATGGTGGGCTTATGTGAGGGCAGCAATGAACCTCTGGGTTTCTTAAAAGCCAGTAAGTAAGTAAGTAAAGAGTATTAAAAATACAAGCTATTGTGGAACACAACTTTTTATACGTACAAGGAAATTTACTTGAACAAGTTTTACTTCAATGAATGGATACCAGGTTGTGATCCTTCACATATTCTGCACAAAATTTTTATAACAGTTGATTAAATACAATGTATACATACAAGTAACACAAAATAATGAATTATTAGCAGAGTAAGGTACTTGTATTACCTCCCACATGGGCATCTCTGCTGGTGTACTCGATAGTTCCATTATGGGCTTTCTTAGGATCTGGTTTGTATTCCTTTGAATAACGAGATGCAAGTCCAAAATCAACGAGATAGACTTGATTCTCTGTGCCTTTGTGCAAACCCAACAGAAGATTCGAGCCTTTGATATCAGCATGAACATATCCTTTGCTATGAATGTATTCCAGTATATTAATCTAAATGGAAAAGAAAACTTTCATGAAGTCAGTATTTAGGAATATATATTTCACATGCACAATTTGGTTCTACATTCATCAATAAAATCTTCACAGTTCAAGCCCTTTTCTGTATCAAAATTCCTGTTTCATGTTCGTACACACCTATAATCAAATTAGCTCAAATTAGTCCTGTTATTCTTACACTGATGATTCGGTGGTGATTTTCAGTGGTTTAACTTGGGAGGACACTTATAAACATGCCAGTATAGGTATAAATTTGATCAAAAACTGGCTTGATGCAAATTTGCTATCTCTAAATATAACTAAAACTACTTTGGTGCCATTTTCTTTAACAGTCTCTGGATTGAACAAATTGAAATCACTTTCTCATTTAAAATTAATAATCCACAACTCATTTTGTAAACTCTCTACAACCTGTAAATGCCCTTGCCTGAAAGAATCTGTAGATGTGAAATACCTGGGAATTATTGTTGATCAACACTTGAAATGGGATAGACACATCACCTTTTTATGTAACAGGATACGTAAAACAATTTACAAATTTGTAAACCTTCGCCATTACTTGCCTACTCATGTATTACGTTTGGTTTATTTGGCTATAGTTGAATCTGTTATCCAATATGGTATAATTGGATGGGGAGGCATTACAAAAACTGCTCTTTTTCCTCTAATTATGTTGCAAAAACGTATAATCAAAATTTGTTTGAAAAGGCGACTGGATTATCCAACAAATTTGATCCATTCTGAATTGAATGTTTTTAGAATTGACCAAATTTATAAATACTCTTTAATGAAATTCTATCATAAAAATAGAATGAAATTTGTAGCTCAGCCACATGCTCATAATACGAGACGAAATGAAATTCTTAAATTAGTTGAACCTAAATATTTCACATCTGCTGCTTTACTACACAGTACAAATTATGGTCCACGGCTATATAATTCGATAATAAAATTTCATCCAGAATTGACTACTTTAAGCAATGAAATTTTCAGATCCAGAATTAAAAAATTTATATGACAGACTTCCCTGTATATATATTATGTACCATGTGTTGTAAAATAAGTTTATTTCTATCCTAAGTGTATTTTTCTATTTTATCTTGGTTACTATATCAACATGACCTGCACTAATTATACTACTAATAATAATTTAATATTAATCCATCAATCTAAACATCGTCTCTTTTTTCACTCAGTTATTATTAGTATTATTATTTACTAATTTTATTACAATCTTTATGTGAGCTTTTTCCTTAAGTATCTTGTCTACAAAGTATGTGTATCTATGTAACGGAACTGTCCCCGAACACGAGCTTTGCTCTTTCGGGGCATTTTAATGTAACATTTTTATGTATATGTTATTATTAAATAAATAAATATAATTTACAATAAACTACCTATACTGTTAGGTAAGTGTTCACTAACTGGAAATGATAAGTTTGGGACGTTTGGATTTTTATTACAGTATCGCTCACTTGTCTGCATTTCTGAATTGATCATGTAATATAGTGTTGTTATTTACCGCCATTTCATTGTAATGTTCTGAAATGAACATGAGAATAAAATGAATAGCTCTGTAACCTAAAGAAACTATGAAGAACATGCACGGTTGACTCATTACTTTCCCAATCTCATTCCATATGTTATTCTTGCATATTACATTGCTATAAACCCTATTTGATAAACTGTAAAGCTCTTCGTACTGTATTTATTTGTCTATGCTTCACACTGTTGTACGAACAAAATAAGTTTCGTGTCATTGATTTCATTTATGTTTTCAATATTCACATCGCTGGAGATCTTGCAATCAATATATTGCCATAACCTTCTTTATTTTTATCATGGACCAGATGAAGAACCGTCTAGAATTCTCGACAGAACCTGGTCTTGAAAGCAGAAGCGATAGGCCAAGTAGGTGATGCTCAATTTAAAATGGCATAAAGAATAAAAATCCGAATTCACCGAATAATTCTGTTTTGGTTAGTGAATGGTTACCTTTAAGTTTCCTTTATTATATGTAATTTGACTCCTGAGTTCCATTATCTGCTTGTTTGCTTGTACACGAGATTTTGTTAGCCTGTGAGTGTTACTGAATAGGAGGTTCGAAATGTTAACTGAAGGCAATGAGTCTATTTTTGTGTTATTAAAAATTATATCAGCATATTTTATGTATGACCACATTATATTAAACACAGAGGTTATAGGGGGGGGGGGGGGGAACGAAAGAAGTTTTCTGGGATCTAACGCCACATTGAAGTATAAACCAGAACAACCAACCAATCCTGACCAAGTCAGTTACAAATAGAATTCCTCCAATAAAACAGACTACCTGTAAGTTGAGCATTATAAAAATATTTTCTGAATGGAATCAGATTGATGCCATCAGTTGCCAGTGTAACCCAATCTTTTCATTTCCCCTTTTTTTTCTCACCTCTCGTATCCAACAAGCTTCAGATATCTGCAAACATTTTGCCAGTAATTTGCGTGTTTAAGAACAGTGAACAGAAGACTTTCAGCTTTGTATGTAGGATATCTTAACATTCATTTTTGTTGCAATATTATGCTGTACCGAAAAACTTACATTGACTGCAAAACCATTCGGATTTCTAAAAATGTACACTGTTTCTTTGTAAAGACATGTTTTTATGCTTAACAAAAGAATTATGAAATAACTGTACATATAATACTGGGTGTTCATTTCAAAGTGTGTCATGACGTCACTGTTGTTGGGTCACCGATTTGAAGCGAGTTTCAGTTTATATGTTAGAGAAGTTGCCTATTATTTAAGGCGTTCTTCAATCTGAACTTGAGAACGTGTACGGTATAACTTGAATGTCGTAGCAACAGATGGCAGTCTGTACGGTCTGTGTGCTACCATAACCTCTTTCGAACTGTGTTTTGCGCCGGCAAGTCGTACGCAGGGTATTTGTTATCATCGGTTGCGTACGGTAACATTCCACAACACAAATCAAATGCTCCGTGTCCATGTTGACCGTCGAAGTTAATGTCAACAAATGCGTAAGTAATCGTCTTAACCCTCTCCCCATATCCCGACAGTACGTATTTCCAAACAGTTCACATTCCTGCCACTACCGGCGTTACCGTACGTATCGGCACGTACTCTTCAGAATGAACGCCGTACTTGCTAGCCAACTTCTCTGCCTCTTAGATTATACACCTGAGCTACGGAAGTGTAGGAAGATTGAATTCTCTAGGCTCATCAGCTAGCCACATGACGGCATACAGCGAGCCAAGACACATTTTGAACTGAACACCCAGTAGCTGTATAACTATTAGCATGTAATGAAACTATTTGGACTTGGCTGCAAGCTTTTGAACCACATAATATACTTCGTCATTTTATAAGAAACTGAGGAGTGTAATCCCAAAACTTGTTCAGTCCATTTGGCCATTTTTATGATTTACACATTATGTTTGAGACCTCTATCATCATAGTTTAAACTTGTTTTCTCTCAAAATAATGCCAATCTTTATCTAAAAGTTTGTGTTATTGTGCATGTCACTTGAAAACTCGCTCAGTCTGTAGACCGGTGAGTAAAAAACTAGCCCAGTCCTTTCTTAAAAATGGACTTAACGCATTATTGTAACTTATAACCTAAAGACAAATTAGACAGAAATTTGTACCAACAGACATGTTAGTGTAAAATAAAGGTTATATGTAGGACTGACATGTAAATGATGCATAATATCACAATCATTCCCAAATCAAATCAGTGTCGACTGCTAGCTATTAAGATAGTTATGTTAATTCAATAACACAGTTAAAAAAATGAAAGTTTTTAAATGTTTACAATCCTGGAAGTATTGTCATATTAATTAATGCTGTATCCACTACATATCACACATCAGCTTTACATGTGCCGTTATTGTCCTATAAATTTCAATACAAAGTCTCTTAAAGGGAAGTGCCTAGCTTAAGAACTCACAATTTGCAGGCCCACTCTAAAAATTGTCGGCAATGGAAATAATCGGTTGTTCTGAAGGAATAATGACCAGAGATCCTTCCCATATCTGTCCATTACAACAAAGCGATATTTCTGTCCATTACACTCATGAGATCCAGACCCCAGATATCGAGGCATTCCCAGAGACTTCAACTTTTTCTGCTTCATCCATTCCTCAACTGTAATTTAAGAAGAGCACAGGTTACATTGAGGTGTTGATGTTAGTTTAAGAAAGAGAAAAAATATTAATGTATCATTTTCTCAAATTTTTTTCATGAAGAAACATTATCAAGCTCACTGTATACTTACTTTGATCTGGCTTGGCCACTTTAATGTAGAAATGCATTTCAACAAACAAGGGTCCATTACCATGTGGTTCCTATAAATCAAAATATTATGTTTTATGTACCTTGTATCTAACGCATATATCTAAAAATTTAACAACTAAATAAATAGTGGTCCAAATCATTGTTCATTTTTTAAATAAATTATGAGCAATAAAAATGCCACTAGAAGTGTTATAAATTTCTTTTCATCAGCAATTAATATGTGAAATACAGGATCCGGCAGAATATCTCCCCAATTTAAAACATAAATAAAAAGAGCAACATAGATCCCATTCAAAATTTTATTTTACCTTCTTCCAGAAGAATGCTTGCCATTTTGACATCACTTTGTTTTAAAGATAATATCATCCAAATGCTTGCCCTCATGAGCTATACACCCCTGAAGTAGTCACTGTGCGTCCTTCTTCCTCAAAAAAGTATGTCCCTATTATTCCAAATTTTGCAACAGCACACCAAACAGCAACACGCTTGATGCTTTCTCGAGGGTTTTCTGTGGCTCAATACCGAAGGTTTTGTTTGTTGATGCAGCTCGACAAATGAAAATGAGCTTAGTCACTTCTGAACACAACAAGGTCATCTGGAACATTTGCCAATATGGTCTCAAAAAATCTTGGTGGTTGAGCAAGTTGAAGTTCCTGAGCCGGCATAACTTTGTAGCAAGAGAACTTGACATCTAGGTGTAAGATCTGTCTGACATTTTGATCAGATATTCCCAATGCCAGAGTATGTTTTCCTTCCTTTCCCCTTTTTGTTCTCTTTATCAGCTGATGAATTTATTATCATAGCCTTTTTATCGTGAATTTTATTTAATTTTCGTATTTCTTTTCTTTTTTATTATTATTTTATTACATTCCATTTTGATATATTCTTCCTTACGTTTTTCCATATTAACCATTTATACTAAATGAGTTGCTTTCACTATATTCCAATGTATTTTACTTTTTTTTTTTTATATTATGGTATTATTTTCATGTTGTTTAGTGTCGATTTTATTATGCTATTATTATTATTATTATTATTATTATTATTATTATTATTATTTGTAATATGTTAGTATTCTGTTCTTTAACTTTTTGTTAAATTTTAACTGCTTATATACTTTGTGACCTGGTAGAGTGTAAGAGAAGGCCCTATGGCCTTAACTTTGCCCCAGCAACTAAAACTTACCCTAGTACAAACCCTATTAATGCCGCACTTCGATTATTGTGACGTTTTGTTAAGTGATCTAAGTTCTGAACTGTCAGTCAAGTTACAGCGAGCTCAGAATATGTGCATCAGATACGTGTGCAACATCCGACGATATGATCACATATCACCGTCCTTCGCAAGTCTCTCGTGGCTCCGACTTAAAGAACGCAGAACTTTACACTCTTTGTCTTTACTCTTTCGAATTCTGCACACCTCAACACCAAATTACCTTTCGTCTCGTTTCTCTTATCTATACTCTAACCACGACGTAAATACCAGATCACTTATCTGTGGCACGCTAAATATACCTCTTCATAGAACATCTTGTTATTCCTCATCTTTTACAATATCCACCTCGCGTCAATGGAATTCCTTGTCACAAAGTATTAGGGGCTGCAAGACAACAAACACCTTTAAGAACAGCTTAAAAGATAACCTTATTAGCATTTCACTCCAATCATACTGATTTAAAATATTACTGACTACACTGTTGCTTTTTTTCTTTAGACATCATCCTGATTGTGCTGCATTTTCAAAATTGTCTCATAATAATCTCTTTCTATTATCTAATATAATTTGAAATATATTAACATTCTATGTATTTTAGTTTAATTCTGCTACCCAGTTTATTTCAGTGTTTAATTAATAGTTCATAGTATTTTGTTGTTTAATTCGTAAATAACTCTTGTATACATGTAACTCTCATCTAAATCAATTTGTTGAATTCTTTGTAAGTTCATGCATATGTATATACACTTTTTGCTGGTTGTGTGGAAGAGAAGGCCTTACGGCCTTAACTCTGCCAGCTAAAATAAATCATTATTATTATTATTATTATTATAAATAAAGAATTATTATTATTATATTTAATGGATCAACATCGTGGAGAAGTGGTAACAGCATGGTTCACTGCTGTGATATTCTCAGGAGTCTGAAATTGCAACATCTACTTGACAACTTCTGTTTGAAAGTTGAACCTTTTCTCTGAAATTTCTCACTCATAGCAGTATAGTTCTCTTATCAGAAATTCTTTCGTGCCGACCTACTCAAAAATAGGTATGAAATTGCTGCTGTGTTGCCATTTTTTAAATATTCTTAAACAGCAAAATTCACGACGTTCACTTGTCCACGCCATGATGGTAAATGAAATGGCATGGCTTATGCTGCTCAAAGATATATACCGCTCAAGCGCAACTATCAAGAAATCTGTGCGGTGGCCAGTTCAAATCGGGGGAGATTATTCTGACGGATTCTGTATATGTAAGTTCTTACATCTAATGTCAAGCAGCTAAAAATATAAAGTTTTCCTTTTTAATTGAAAAGCACGAAGAAAAATTGTGCAAGCCAGTTAAGTCTCACTATCATTAAACAAAAGCATTTCTCCTCTCAGAGGTGTTCTACAGTCGCAGAAATGCAGCACAGAGTTTGTCTCCACATAAATTGATACAGTAAAATTACATTTTATTAATTACTGAGGATCGTTTCCTTTTAAATGCATTAGTTTGTTACTTACTATTTTTACAACATATGGTAATGAACTTTGCTTTCTTGGAGAATCTGAAACATCAGAAGCTGAAACATAAAAAAAGTTTTGAAAAATCATAAAGAAAAGAGACATATAGAGTGTCTAAAGATGAATTTGAAGTACAGAGAGTTTCCATGCAGATTGGTCCCACACCAATCTCTACCTAACAAAATCTATTGTCGGGCAGCAAGTGGTTGTATGCTGGTATATACACAGGTCTGTACATACTGTCCTACCAGGGGCGGCTTTTGGGGCAGTGCCAGTGTGCCATGGCACCACCAATGAAAGAAACAAAAAATAATACCCTAAAAAATAGTTGTAATAATTTATTTCTACGTATTTTATTCCAATTTCATTTGAAAGAGCGCGCGCACAGATCGGGACGCACTCTTGCAGTGTTTTTTCGAACGTTGGAGCCAGTTCTCTGTGGCACCGGGTAAGCCCATATAACACTGTACAAAAGGCTACTGGTTTAGTTCATATGCGGTTCTTATGGCGGAGACTGAGCCGAGTTCAATTTGACTCAGTAGTTAAAATTCCGCCTGCTAGAGCGCAGTAATCCAGAAATTCCGCTAGATGGCAGGGTTTGTTGGAAAAGTTTGGCAGGAAACTGTTGTCTCAAGAGCAGACTTACACGAAAAGTTCGGCGCCAAATCTTAATGCAATGTTACCAATTCAAAACTAATGCACACAACTTGGATTTGAAAGTACAAATTACTATTCATTTAACTGTATCGAATGCAGAGAAAGTCAGTCATGGTTATTTTTAGAAAGACAACTACGTATTTCCTCATATTATGTAACACTATTAGTTAATTTAGTGTGATATTTGTTTTATTTCGCGGCAAGTAAATATCGTTACACTGTTGCTAGTATTGATGATTTTGTTAACGATATATGAGATTTATGCAGGACATGAACATGTGTTATTCAAGCTGCTGCCTTGGATTCATCGGTCTGTTTAAGTGAAGTGTAAACGTTTTCATTTATTGTCTGTATCACCGTTCATTTCGTGTGTTTTTGCCAGTAACTTTACGAGTTCTAAAAGTTATTTATATTTTCCATTTCTTTCCTTAATTCTAGAAGTTGAAATATGTGATACTTTCGAGGAGACAATCAAAATTTTGAAATTGTTAATTACAATGCCCATCTCCACTTCTGAAGCTGAGCGATGCTTTTCTATGCTGAAAAGAATAACCACATTATTTCTTAGAAACACTATGAAGGAAGAAAGATTGAGTGCTTTAGGAATGTTATCGTGCGAAAAATCTTTCGTATGCAAGATTGAAGGTTTCAATGCAAAAGTGATAGACTTGTTTGCCAACAAAAAGGAACGACGAATGGATTTCCAGTACTGTTCTTTTTAATCCAGATGCAGATGTCTCTCTCTCGGCGTTGGATTGGCACTTTGGTGAGTACATTGCTTGAAATTTAAAGATGTTAGTGATTAGTTAAATTCCTCTCTTAACATTCAAATGATAAATTTTATATAAGCATATTTTTAAGTTAGAAAAGCGTTTATTGCTGTTTTTGGTTTCATATAGGCCTACTAGTTGCATTATTAACTGCACACCTGGTAAAATAGCTCGCTTAATTAATTTGTTTTATTTAACATAATGTAAACATGAGCTGTGATTATCACCTTTCACTTGGTGATTTGCGTGCAACCTTCTTACATTTTTGGCACCACCACCAGAATGTCTCACCGGCCGCCACTGTGTCCTACACAGATCGACCCCACTCCACCCTTTACCACTTAGCTTCCTTGGGACAAGTGGTCCACACTACCATCATTAAGCTGACGAAACGTTACTACCTGGGACTGGTCTGCATAAAAACTCTTTGTACCTCAGTTTGGTTTAACTTACATCAATTTAACCTCATACACCTATGCCTAAAATCTTAGCAGTTAGGGTGTTACTGATGGCCGAACTTTTAAATGAGAAAGGCATTTTACACGTACTTCTTAAGTTTTATAACATTGTGATATGATATACGTATTATTGTACACGCCGTGTCTTGTGTTGTGCAAATAAATTTATCTCACATTAAACACAAACTTAGTAAGAACATAAAGTAACTACACAAGACAAAATTATGAGATTACCCTTCTTACGGATTTCATGAACTGTACCACAGTTGCAAAAGAAGTGTATTCATGTTTATGTTTATATAACCGCTGGCCTTTACACTAGAGCCCAGCAAGTCTCTGTGATACGGTTGTTTCATATTTTTACCAGATGGTTAAACACAGAAACAAAATACAATAAACATTACACAAGCTGCTCAATGTCCTTCAGCTGGTATGCTGCTAGCACCTCAAGTATAGTACACGGTACTGAAAGACATTCCAATATTTCTCCCATCAGCTTCTCCCTAACCATTACACTTCGGGCATAAATATACACGATTAAATGACGTAGTTTAACCTAAGCTAAATTATTCTGAAGTATTTTACATTCGTCCTCGTAGACCCTGTATATAATTGAAATGCAATTATGGTTCTCATCAAATATGTAAAGTTTGGCTACCGTAACAATAAGTAATATTTCTATTTACGCTGCTTAAAAACGTTTACTTCATAATTTTATAAATCTACTTTCAGCTTCAGAGTATTTACCTAGTTAACTCTGCTCAATATGGTCGAATATAATAGAGAATAGGCCTACTTTAGAATTAATTCTAGGGAAAATACATCAGGTTAATTCTGCCGAAATGTCCACTGCTTGATCCTGAACATTATCTTCGGTTTAGATAAGTCCATACAACTACATTAAGCACAAAATATACCTGAATAGATTTCTCCAAATCCACCCACGCCGATGGAAGGGCCTATTTGCCACTGCTTTTTCGCCACATCTTTTATTATTTCCCCATTGGGAATGGGATCAGGAAGTTTGTATCCATTTGCTGCTTTTCTTTTCCCTTGAGCTTTCTTTACAGGGGCTGCTTTGTTTGTCTTCAAAGACATAATTCTGAAGGATGACCTTAAAGTAAAAGTGACAAACAGATAAACATACTCAAGACTACTTTAAACTGAAGATATCTTTAAGAGAAATGGGGTACCCTAAGCTTAACTTTCACCCCAGTATTAACCACAGATAAATGGGCAGGATAGACCTACCTACACATTAATCTTGATTCTCTAAATATTCAATATCATTCTACCTCAGTTATATTGCATTTTAGTTTCTTAAATTAATCTTTATGATATGTATAGTAGAAAGAGATTCACATTATGTAATTTAACATGCAATTTTACACATTAAATACGGAAGTAACATAATAAGTTTATGATACGAGGTATTACATTTTGGTTAAATATTTTAGACATTCTAACCTGAAATATGATGTTATAGAAGTGAATATCAACCACAAACCTTAAGTGTCCGATTTTATTGTGTGTTTACGTTTCACTTCAACTGAAATGCTATCATTACTTATACCACATAACGTACTAACCTTTCCTGTTTTTAAAAATTCGGGCCTCGGGAAAACAAGGCGCCAAAGTAATATTTTAACTACGGATCGCAAGTCCGCGCATGTCTTGCACAGTGGGGCCAATGTTTGCACTTGCACTATTCGATAGCATTTGAGAATATGCATAAAAATAACACCGAAAGATATGTATTTTAATATCAATATAATTTAATGAAATATAATTCAGGTTATTTTGTAACAATAATTTGTAGAATATAGACTTAATATTATGTTGTATTATTTTTGTAGGTTGCAAGCTTGGTGTCATATAAACATGGATTATTGCCTGCAGCTGGAGCTGTAGGTATAACGCGTGGGATCTAAAGAAAGAAGGTTAAGTCAGATGGTAGAATGAACAACAATTCTTGTCATAATATTAAGTACATAATAAGAATAAACTGAAGATAGATTATATACACCAGATATGGTTAGAGATATATAATTTATTTATTGCTTAAATATATGAATTACAAGTTGAAATTTGGTAATGTCTAACCTATATACGTGTGTGAATTGTGGGAGTAATGTACAAGAACTGTTTAAGAAGTACAGTCCGACTGTTTTAAAATTAATACACTGTGTAAGTAGTGTAATGTTACGTACAAGTATTTGTAAGTTGCCACATATTTATTTTGGAATTGTAAATTTAAGATAACTGTACTCATTGAATGACACCACATTGCGCTTTTAATTTGTCATAACATTTTATTGTAGTTTTGGAACACAGGGATAATGGGCCTGACATACATTTGTGTCATTTTTGGGTAAACATTACCTTCAAAAGCCACAACACAGCAGCGCTATGTGACAAGGTTAAAGTGGATTAGATGAAGGGATAACTAAGTGACAACCTTGTCACAGCCCTTGACCTCCTGTCACTTAGCTATCTCATCTAAACCATTCCAACCTTGTCAAAGTTTTCGGCCTCATGTCACATAATTAGTCCCTCATTTAACCCACTCTAACCTTATCACAATCATCAGTTTCCTGTCAATTTTATCATCTTACCTGACCCAATCTGACCTTGTCACAGTCCTCAGTCTCATGTCACTTAGCTATGTCCCTCATCTAACCCATTCTAACCTTGTCACGGTGGTACCTCGCTCGCTTGTCACTTATGTTTTAGTGAACTATGCAGAAATATTTTTTCGCATAAACTTTCCGGGGAATAGTATTCTCTAATGGGGAGGCCGAGGCATAGACGGGAGGATAATATTAAAATGGATTTGAGGGAGGTGGATTATGATGATAGAGACTGGATTAATCTTGCACAGGATAGGGACCAATGGCGGACTTACGTGAGGGCAGCAGTGAACCTGCGGTTTCTTAAAAGTTATTTGTAAGTAAGTAATCTCTAATCCCTTTATAAAAAGTGACTGCTAGTCTGTTGTAATAATGAGACAGACTTTCACCAACACATTAAATTCGCTTCAAAATTAATCTTACTTTAATAAATTCTTATATAAATTTGGAGACAAATTTTAAAATAATAATTAATCAGAAATAATATGTTTTTTTTTTTTTTCACTCATTAATATATTTTATAGACCCTACTGCTATATAAAACGTTTCACATTCTAGATTCTGGATTTCAGTTGCGTATCTCTTTATAATGTAACATAGCATTTATATTGACCTGTCTGTTTCTTATAGTTATGTATTCGAAACAAGACATAAGCCTTTGTTGTTCTAAACATTCATACCATTTGAAATTTTATAGATTACTATGTACAGTCGTGATACACTAAGAATTCAACATTTTTTTCTGCCTCATGGACTTTTATGTCGAGCAGGTAAAGATTTTTTGTATGTTTTTTTTAAACTTGATTATTTAACGATGCTGTATCAACTACAAGGTTATTTACGTCGATGGGATTCATGATAGCAAGATGATGCCATAGATTACCTGACATTTGCCTTACGGTTGGGGAAAACCTCGGAAAAAACCCAACCAGGTAATCAGCCCAAGCGGGAATCGAATCCGCGCCCTTGCGCAACTCCAGATCAGCAGACAGTCGCCTTAGCCAACTGAGCTATGCTGTTGGCCTCTAGATAAAAGTAAAAAATATGGAGTAAAAATATACTACTGCAATTTCCATACAAAACAAAACAAAACAAAACATTGAATTCTGTTATAATCATACTATTCTTTGTCACCATTCAATTGTAATACTTTGTTACATACCCTACCTCATTTCACTTTATGTAGACTGATTAGCAAAGATATGAAAAAGTTTGCATTTCCAGAAATAGTTGTAATTGTCTCTTTTTTTATAGGATGAGTGTCATCAAGTGGCTGATAAATACATTGAATATGATCCTGTCATTGTTATGATAGATCTTGTGCTGCTGAATGAGCAAGCTTATCGACACATTCTATACAATTCATTGTTCCAGGTGGGGTATACCTCTTTTACTGTGAATATTGTTAACATATGATACCTATTTTTATGGTTAGAAGAAAAGATAGATTGGTTTTTCGAATCCCATACTTGTAAGGTAACTCCTATAATAGCAGTTTATCTTCTAAACAGGAGTTTATATTATTTGAGTTGGCTGCAAAAGGGTATCTGTCGGATACAGGGGGGAGAGCCATTAATCCTTCCCATTGAAGGCTTTAAGGAACCAATCTGGACAAATACCCAATGTCCCATCCCTACCTTCCCGTGGTGCAGCTGTTAGTAAGCATACTTTTACAAGCTGAACTGAAGGGAGGGGCTACTCATCAATTAGCACTGGTCAGCTTGATGAGTTAATGACTGAATTTGGTATAATTTTCCTTTATTCAATACCTAATTCCCTCTTTACCCTTTCCTATCTAGTCCTCTGACTGAACTCTTACTTTCTTCGACCCCGACGGCATTAGAGCATTCGAGGCCTAGGGGTTCATTTCCCTTTCCTTCCTCCTCTTTCTACTTTTCTGTTCCTAGTGCTGACCTGCTATGGCACTAAAATCGTCCTCCAGTGGCTTAAGGAGGGAAAGCTGGTGATCAACAAGATCTCCCAGCTAGGTCCAATGGACCCGTCGACCAACAGCAGGTGTGGTCCTCCAGACATTCTGGGGATTGTGTGTGAATGAAGTAGCCACCAAAACGTTCAAATATGGTGTTCACTTAAATCGGCTGCAACTTGCCATTTTCACTCTAATATGAAATGAGTACCATTAAGGTAAAATTATCCTGAGGTAAAATAGTCCCTCAATCGGATCTCCAGGCGGGGACTACTTTAATGGTACAGAATCAACTAAACATCTTACAATGGAATGCTGGTGGTATAACATCAGCCAAGAAGACTGAACTAGCCAATATACTCTCAGATAATGATAATATCTTTGAAAAATATTGGAGTGCAAGAGGTCAAATGACTTTATTGTCAAACGCCTGGCATTAGAAAACAATAACAACAACATATTATTTGAGTTAATATTTTTATATTTAAACTTTATTTACAGTGAAATTATAGAAAAGAGTCATTTCCCTTCCTTTTCTTCCACATCTTTATCTGCCTTAATCTGTTTTCTGTTCCCATTTACATTTCCCTCATTTTCGTCTACTGTTCCAACACTCCCATTTTACCTCTTCCACCCTATCACAGAACCCTGTCTCATATCAGTCTGTTGTCTGAAGAGGAGATAATGTTGTGCACTGAGCTGATGTCAAGGTAGAGAGAGGGATTAATGGGTTGATGAACAAGAGAGCTGAAGCTTTAAGGATGAGTGGTACGACTAAGAAGAAATGGAAGAATGTTATTAATTAAACGTTCATTTATTAACTTGTTTAGTTTTCTTCACTGCATGTCAGTGCAGAGAAAATGGCAGTGCCAGTGTGCAAATCTCTACTAGGCCTAGTTTCGAAACTATCCTGAGATTTTGTTGTGAGGAAATGATAAGGTAAAATGAAATGGTGATGTTTTGCTGAGTTCGAAAAGTTTTATTCTTTTTTCTTGTAAGTTGATCTGCCATATCATTTCCATAACAGCCCTACATGGGGATCCATTGTAGAGTAATTATTTTCTCTTGTTCGAATTTCTGTTATTGCTTTGTTTTTGGGGTTCTGTAGATAAATTCAGTTACAGAGGCCGGAGGGAAAAAGACCTTTAGGGAGGCTGAGACGTAGATGGGAAGATAATATTAAAATGGATTTGAGGGAGGTGGGATATGATGATAGAGAATGGATTAATCTTGCTCAGGATAGGGACCAATGGCGGGTTATGTGAGGGTGGCAATGAACCTCCAGGTTTCTTAAAAGCCAGTAAATAAGTACAGTGATGACTACTAGAAAATATTAAGT
The DNA here is from genome assembly GCF_040183065.1 of Periplaneta americana. Taxonomy (NCBI): domain Eukaryota; kingdom Metazoa; phylum Arthropoda; class Insecta; order Blattodea; family Blattidae; genus Periplaneta; species Periplaneta americana. The sequence continues at coordinate 20,807,497 of NC_091124.1, forward strand.
GTACATAGCTAATTTTCACCATATTCAAAATATGATAGCAACATCTGTAATTTAAAATTTAAACCACATACCAGTATTACTATTTCTAAAATTGTAAGATACAACATACTCTAAAGTTGTAATTCATTTATTCGTTTGTTTGTTCGTTCATTTGTTAATTCATTTGTTCGTTTGCTCATTCATTCATTCTCCTAATTATAACTTACATTATTATTATTCTTTGGTGTTTGAAATTGTTTGTTTTTAGAACCATTGGCGATTAGCTGTAGTATTGGTGCTATTTGAAGCTTATTCAGGATGGACAGCAAATAAAAACACAGAACTTTCTGAATCAGCTAATAAATCGGATTTTGATTTTTTTGAGGGAGAAGGAAGTTTCTACTTTATGTGTTTCCAAACAATTGCAGGTAAGTAGGAGAAAAATTGATGTAACATGTTTGTGCTGCGACTTTTGTTGACTGTGCATGTTATGTAGAATTAACAGGTGTCCATAGTTTGCTGGAAATGTTCAGTCAGTTTTGTATAAAATCAGAAATTGTCCTACAATCATGGCAGAAATAACACAATATTAAATAACATTATTGATCAGTGGCGGTTCATACCTAAAATGATAAGGGGTTCACTACTTTTATGATATTACATAGTTTTCCAACAATTTAAACAATATCTCATTTCTTAAAAATTAAAAAAATATTACAGTTCTTTAAAGTATATAATTACCTTAAAATGAGCCTGAGGATGATGATGATGATGATGATGATGATGATGATGATGAAGAAGAAGAATTATCTTTGAAAGAACATAGCAATTTTTCCTTGCGTTATTATTCTGTATTTTAATTTATGCCTGAAAGCTGAGCTAAGCTGTTGCCTAATTTCTATTCTTCCAAGGACAAGTATTCTTATGAGCAGGGAACGGATTTATATGGACTAAAAATATATGAAATATGTAAATATATATGTAGTTATTTTTACCAAAATATGGAATTAAATATGGACTTAAAATTATAAAAAAATGACTATGTACGTTAAATATTGGTACATTTTAATCAAACTAAACAAAAAATATAATGGACGTACCTTATCTTCCAATGTAGTTTCAACAAAACACAATTTTTATTGTCTGTTACCATAACAATAGGTTACAAACATTTCTTTCAAGTGCTGAAAAGTGAATCTTCTTCTATTGTCTCTGAGGATAGATTTATACTGACTAAAAGAGCGTTCGATGTCACAAGAAGTAACTGGTACATAATTCAATTTCACAATGTCTGCTGGGGATAAGTCCAAGTTAATCTTCACTGTTGATTCACCACTCATCACAGCAACAACCTTTTGTAGTTCTTCATATCCAGGGTTTTTTGAAAGTACAGTGTCCACCTTAGCTCTTACTGCATCTGCAACTTTACCTCTACCACGATTCAGTTGTTCCACAGTACTATTTATAATTTCAAAACTTTCAGATAGTGAAAGGTGCCTATTTTGGAGACTTTTGAGCGTTTTTATGATGCATGAAAATGTATGCTGAATGTGAGCTAAGTCATTCTTCACACTTATGTCACAGGTAACTGTTTTCGCAGTATCAATTGAGACTGCATCTTCAGAGTCCAATGCAAGGAGAACATTGTTAATAGAGTCTATATGTTCGGCATAATATTCAACTGCTTCTAGCCATGTACCCCATCTAGTTAAAATTGGCTTTGGTGGCAATGGAATTTCAGGGTACATTTCTTTCAACACGTTAACTCTACTGGGAGCTTTGAGAAATACTTTTTTCACTGATGGAATCAACAAATCTACTTTAGGGAAATTGTCTCTGACCACTTCTGCCACACGATGAAATGCATGCGCCACACAAGTAAAATGAGTCAATTTAGGATATACAACAGATAATGCTTGTCCAGCTTTGACCATATAAGGGGCAGCATCGCTAATAAAGAATAACACATTATCGTACATAATACCCTTTGGCCACAGGATACCCATAGCTTCGTTGAACAGTTTAACTATAGTTTTGTTATTGCACTTTTCTAGAACATCACAATGTAAAAGAATTCGTTCAGAATATTGTTCACTTAACAAACCGATAACTACATTACCAACAAGTCTACCTTCTTTGTCGGGAGTCTCATCAATGGAAACCCAAATTGAACTATCTTTAATTTCATCTCTTATCTTCTGTATTGTCTCATCGTAGATGGATGGAGCATACGTCTTCCTAAGTGTTGACTCATCCGGGATTGTATGTTGAGTATATTTTTCAAGGAATTCCCTGAAGACCTTATTCTTTAGTTTGTAGAGAGGAATATCAGCAGAGATGAGAGAACGGCACAGGTCGATGTTAAACTCAGATCTTACATTCGATGTTGTTGGTTGTGTTAAAAACAATTGTCTCTGCTTGGAATTTAGTTGTTTGTTGGCCTGATGTTTACTAGTTGTAATGTGTTGTTGCACCAGGAACTTTTGTGTAGATGATACTGCACACTGACACAAATTACAAAATAATATTTTATTGTCAGTTGATAAACCATCTTCTTTAAATTCTGAAATGTAACTTGTTAGTTTTGATTTTAAATTGACTGAATGACGTACTTTTGGCATATTTACCGTCTTTATAGTATGATTTACAAAACTGAACCTATGTGTACTCTGACTGGCATTTAACTGTTGAGCTGCACAACTGAAGTCTGTTAAAAATTTTAAATTAAATTAATACAGTTTTGTAACTTACTTTCCCATTGTTGATAGGACTGCTAATTTTCAAATAACTCTGATGTTAAAGGGATTACTGAACATGTGTTTAAATCTCTATTGTTGAAATGTATTTTTAAAAGTTAATGGAATTTTGTTTTGTTTTATTGTTAAACCTAATATAATATGGACTGTTTTATATGAAATATGGAAAATATATGGAAATTAACGAAAATATGTACTAAACTCTAAAATATGGAAAAATATGGAAAATAAAAGTAGGATTTTTCAACCCTACATATTGTGAAACATAAAGATAATGCAAAATATAAATTATATTAGCTTTATAAGTAAATATGTATTTACATATAAATCCTTTCCCTGCTTATGAGCAATAGATTCCTCATGGTTCTTAATTTTCTGTGTCAAATGCCTTAAATCTGACACCAGTGCATGTCCAGCTCGTATCTTTACCCTTAGCAAATAGTAGGCACTGGAAACAAAAAATAATTTATTGTTGATTCACAACTGCAAATCCAGCTGTTTCTTTCATATATTTCTACATTAAAAGCCCTGCAAAAATGCCTTACCTCGGCTTGTTTGTGCTTGCTTTAAATTGAGTTGAGGTAACGGCCTTCCAAGCTTCTTTATTTTACACTTATCTTCCAAGATTAAAACTGAAAAATTTGTTTTTAAAAGATATTGAACACTATTAATTTTGTTTGGAAACGAATACTGGTCACACTCATAGATGAATATATTAACACTAAAACACCAAGAACGACCATTCTTATATTTCCACCATAGTGTGTCGGCTGTCTCACTATTGTGTCACAGGACAGCTGCACTCAGTGCAGTGTGCTGGTCTATTTACCAGTGCATGCAAATGTTCCCCCTGCAGCATTCCTCCCTTACGTTTTGCCCCACACACAAGTCCAGAAGCTGGCTCGACGAGGTTCAGAGAAGAAATTGAAACTCGTAAGCATGTATTCGATCTCTGCAATTCATAGATTTTCATATGACAGTAATACATCAGAACCACAAGTAAACTTATTAAAGACGGTCAAGAAACAAAGAATGATAGTGTAAATTATAAATAAATTCATTTGAACAATTAAATTGTTTTTCCTGGGTGTTCTCTGAACCATTGAACGCATAGGATGCACCACCACTATTATTGATACATTAGGAAAGGTAAAATCCAAGTTATGTTTTAGAATTGTAATTAGTTCCTCTGAAATTATTAAGAAAATAAAATAGTTGTTAGTGCATCTCAGTGTATTTTTTACTTCCTTAGCATTTTTTCTTATAAAATTTTCCTGTGAAACATACAGTAGGTTATTTTACGACGCTTTATCAACAGCTTAGGTTATTTAGCGTCTGAATGAGATGGTGATAATGCCGGTGAAATGAGTCCGGGGTCCAGCACCGAAAGTTACCCAGCATTTGCTCATATTGGGTTGAGGGAAAACCCCGGAAAAAACCTCAACCAGGTAACTTGCCCCGACCGGGAATCGAACCCAGGCCACCTGGTTTCGCGGCCAGACGCGCTAACCGTTACTCCACAGGTGTGGACGTGAAACATACAAGGAGGATAGTATTTACAAGTAATTAATTTCCCATGTTAAATCCATATGTAGGCTATAGTAAACTGTATGTATATACACATATTTCTTTAATATGAGTTATAAGTTATTGCATATCTATCTGTGTTTGTTTGTTTGTTTGTTTTTTTTTTTACTTTTAGTGATATAATGTACAATATGTTAGAACAATTCTAACAACAAAAATGAGGCAAGGACAGAAAGATGAGAGATCTATTTATCCTGTATGTTATGATAATGTGTGTAACATTATTCTTATCCAAGATCTTCATGAAAATTAGATATAGGCCTAGTTCATTTGCCAATACCTTGATGTACATGTTAAGATAAAGAGAGACTGAATCATTGTATAATTTTAAAACTGTTACAGTATCACGAGTATAAATTAAAGTTGGCAATAAAAATATAATCCCGCACAATTACTTTAAATGCAGCCAAGAAACCAATACACTAGCGTCCTGAGAAAGATATGTAGGATATGAAACTGAAGAGTTATTTAATATAATAAACTTGGTTCTGACATGTGAGACAATGCAACGTAAGAGTTCAGCTGTTTTATTGAATCTTTGCAGGAACAGCAATGTTGTTTTTCTTCACATACATTCTTACTTGGATACGGTGGAAAATTCATCCAAAGTCTAAACCACAGAACTACAGTAATACCATCTTGTGGAAAGCTCTGGTTCTTTCCAACTGTGGAAAATTTTTAATGATTCCAAGCTTAATATGGGGAGAGATTGGTACAGAAACACATTCTCTTTTTATAATGGGTTACACGTTCCTCTCCCAATTGAAGACATATTCAGGTAAGTAAATATTTGTAACAAAAATTCCTATGTACAAAATAATACTGTATATAAAACAGTACATGTGTCTATTACAACAGATTTTTTTTTTTTTTTTTTTTATGTTTGAAATTGGGGTGCGTCCATTAGGCGGGTAACTAGGTAACTTGATTTTTCATATTTTGTGACATTGCCTATTTACTTATTTATTGCACTTAGGGTGGAATTCATAGTCGTCACTTATAAAATGAGTGAACCCTTAAGTAATAAGTGTTTGCTTATAATAAGGGAACCCTTAAGTCAATTCCGAATTCATAGACAACACTTATTTTCACGTAATGAGTGCTCACTTACAGCTGCCGGACATGACGTCATAACAAAAGCTGACTCTCATTGAACTAATCGAAAGCAGCTCTACATGTGGAGTTGCTATAACAACGAGTTATCAATATTATTGTACTGAATAAGTTATACTCGTATACAGCAATAGTTTCATGATATGTTAAATTCTAGTTGCATGTCAGTTATAGTTATAATCAGATATCCTAATAATTGGAACACATGTTCTGTAGTAGTGAATTTCTTAAATAAATAAATTAAGCCTATTAGGCCTACTATATAATACTGTATATTGAATTTATTAACATAGTCTTATATTTACCCTATAATTTGCCAATTATAGCTACATTTTACATTTTTGGCTATGATATCTATACTTAACTCTTTTTTATTTATTTTATTTGGTATTTTTCATTTATATCTAGATCTGTGTCTTTTATTTAGGTAGTATCTATTTGTTTGTTTTTTTTTTTTTTTTTAATTTTTAATTTGTAATTACACTTGTATCTGTTTTATCTCTTTTTTCATGTTATATGCAATTCTATGTTTTTTTTAACAAATATCTGTACTGTCTGTATGATTTGAGGCTTTCTTGGCGTTGGTTCGCTAATATGTTTTCGCGGGATATCAGCCGAGTTAAGATTTTGGAATGCTCCAAGCTTTTGACTGCTATCTCTGCAGCCATCTTCAGGGAAGTGATGTCCGATAAGTGATATAACCTTTCGACTTTCTGTTCGGACATCACTTCCCTGAAGATGGCTGCAGAGATAGCAGTCGAAAGTTTGGAGCATTCCAAAATCTTAACTCGGCTGATATCCCGCGAAAACATATTAGCGATCTGTACTGTCTATTGTAATTGAGGTTTTGCCCTGTTATAGACATAAATAAATAAATAAGTACCAGTAAGTAAGTAAGTGAATAAATAAATAAATAAATAAATAAATAAATAACGATGAATTTGGCTAGAGCAACAACTTCGAATTGATCTGAAAACGATATCGCTTCTTAAATTCCAGTTCACTATACATTTCCAGAGGATTCTCCATGTCTCTAATATACCTTTTTGGGACACGTATATTTTCCTCATTTCGTTCAACAAACTCCATAAAATTCTCAAAATCATTCTCAGTATCCATTTTGAAAATGAGTGGTCACTTAAGGGTACAGATCAGCTCACTTAAGTAATCACTCATTATGTGAATGAGGGACAACTATGAATTAGAAATGAGTATAAGTAACCACTTAAGGGTTCACTCATTTATAAGTGATGACTATGAATTCCGCCCTAAGAAATATCTCTCATTTTCATTTACCTATTTATTATATTGGAAAATAGATGTCGCTGGTATCGTTCAATCAGTTACCTAGATCCTGGATTACATTTTGTGCGATTTTTGCTATATAAAAGAGGTAACTAAAAAACGCAAATTTCGAGTTACCTAGTTCTTGCATTCACACGACGATATGGTAAACTGTTTTCGTCTTTTTACAGGTCTCTGTAAACATTCTCCCTAAGTTAAATGTTCTCATATTGCTTATGAAATTTTGTCATCTTGAAAATTGCAAAACACACTCTGTATGCACTTAAAGAATGTAAACAAACAGTTGCAGGGCAATGACTAAACACAGAAGGATGAAGTGGCAAAAATTATTTTAAAGAAAAAAGATATCACTAGGCAGCATTACTCGCCGACTTTGCTAAGAGGTCGTTTTGACACGCTATTTCAAACATTCCAGAACTATTTGCACAGACTTCATATTTCATTGGGTTGACCTGGGTAGCGCAGTTGGTATAGCTCTAGGTTGCGGGTTCGATCCCGGGCCAGCTCAATGGCATTTAATTGTGCTTAAATGCGACAGGCTCATGTCAGTAGATTTACTGGCATGTAAAAGAACTCCTGTGGGACAAAATTCCGGCACACCGGCGATGCTGATATAACCTCGGCAGTTGTGAGCATCATTAAATAAACCATAATTTATTTTTATACTTCATTGAACATCCTGACCCTGCAATTTTTCAGTCACAATACCTTTCCTTGGTTTCTAAAATAGTCCTGTATTTTGCAAAATATGAAGTGACATCTTTTGTCGTGCATGAGGGGTTCACAACCAGAGTGGACCAAGTCCTTCTGGAATAATTTTGAGAAATTGAGTCTTAAAGTTCCTGGCTCATGCTTAGCAACCTTCAGCTTCCATAGAAAATGCTGCTCTCTGTGGAGTAACAAATGAGTTATGGACTTGGTTTGTTATGGCAATGTATAAATCTAAGTTTTCTTCATCCGAAATTGTATTAATCCACAAATTGACCACTGGTGGACTTGGTCCACTCTGGTTGTGAGCTCCTCATATATTACTCATATAAATTATTTTATGCTCGACCATCCCGAATTGTAGTAATTATACACCTGGTAGTAGCCCTTTAATGCACCTCATTAAAGTACACCTATTCATTATAGTTCAGTTGTTCAGCCAATGAGAAATCACCATTGTAGCATTATATAATCGCAAGTATCGATTATTCTCGGATATGCAATCGAAAGACAACTAGCGAAACGTCACGGAGGCTGGAAATCCAATACTGTCGCAGAAGGTTATGTTCTGGTACTATAATAATTAGCGTTAATTGTAAATAATATTCAAACAAATTCAATTTGTCATCTCATTTTTCAATTCTAAATCAATTTCCAGGTTATATCAAGATTAATGTTCATGTTATTCTCTAGATTATATCAAGGTCAATGACATTCGTTCCTCGGAAAAAATCAATACTTTCGCGTCTGCGCACATCTCACAATTTAGAAGGTCACTTCTGCTCCTCACTTAGATAACCATAACATGAATACTTATGAATAATTTCAAGTTAGAAATATGGTCGAGCATAAAAAGTTGTATGAAACTTGCCTTTAAAGGTAATTAAGACGCTCGTATGAAAATTATTTGCGCTCGTTTCATAGACAAAGATACTGGCGTCATAATTACTACCATTATAGGCTCGTTGCATAATGTACTATTATAAATAAAAATTGAAATACTTCCATTCTCTTTTTTTGTTCTAACACTTTTGTATTTCATTTCAGTTGTCTGTAATACATCTAAAGCTGGTGCTGGAGTCGCAATATTCTTTGGATTGATAATTAAATTTTATACATGTCACATGATTAATAGTATTTATTTACAATGGCATTAAGAAACATGTTTATGAAATGTCACTTTTCAAGACTGATGTGTACAGGTAATTTTGTTTTTACACAATACAGAGTTCTGTAGTAGTGCAGTTTTACAGTTCATTGTTTCACCTTTCCCTCCATTATTAAGCTTTTATAAATATAGACTGTGGTTGTCTTGGGCAATTTGAACAAGAAGGTCATGACAGTGTTTTGCAGGCATTTTGAGTGAAGTTAATATCCAGTTCTAATGAGATCTCATCTTAAGCTAAATTAATGAGACTTTTGAGAGAACATGTGAAAAGGAAACAAATGGTTGTAAAAGAAGACCTTTACTATTACCATTACTCTCTCTGATTCTACTTCCTTAACCTGAAAGTGCCCCAATAATAATCCTGAATGGTAAGTATTTTTAGAAGTTACAAGGAGAAAAAGCATGTATTTTATAATTAAATATTTAAGATATGTTGTTGTTTTCTAATGCCAGGCATTTGACAATAAAGTCATTTGACCTCTTGCACTCCAATATTTTTCAAAGATATTATCATGGTCAGCCACTGAAGCACAGATTTTGAGGTGTTCCGAATCCATTTCTTGGTTTGAGTTGCACAATGGGCAGTTAGGGGACTGATATATTCCAATTCTATGCAGGTGCTTGGCCAAACAATCATGGCCTGTTGCCAATCTAAATGCAGCTACAGATGATTTTCGTGGTAAATCGGGAATTAACTGTGGATGATGCAGAGAGTATTTAAGATATGTTGTTGTTGTTTTCTAATGCCAGGTGTTTGACAATAAAGTCATTTGACCTCTTGCACTCCAATATTTTTCAAAGATATTATCATGGTCAGCCACTGAAGCACAGATTTTGAGGTGTTCCGAATCCATTTCTTGGTTTGAGTTGCACAATGGGCAGTTAGGGGACTGATATATTCCAATTCTATGCAGGTGCTTGGCCAAACAATCATGGCCTGTTGCCAATCTAAATGCAGCTACAGATGATTTTCGTGGTAAATCGGGAATTAACTGTGGATGATGCAGAGAGTATTTAAGATATGTTGTTGTTGTTTTCTAATGCCAGGCGTTTGACAATAAAGTCATTTGACCTCTTGCACTCCAATATTTTTCAAAGATATTATCATGGTCAGCCACTGAAGCACAGATTTTGAGGTGTTCCGAATCCATTTCTTGGTTTGAGTTGCACAATGGGCAGTTAGGGGACTGATATATTCCAATTCTATGCAGGTGCTTGGCCAAACAATCATGGCCTGTTGCCAATCTAAATGCAGCTACAGACGATTTTCGTGGTAAATCGGGAATTAACTGTGGATGATGCAGAGAGTATTTAAGATATGTTGTTGTTTTCTAATGCCAGGCATTTGACAATAAAGTCATTTGACCTCTTGCACTCCAATATTTTTCAAAGATATTATCATTTGACCAGCCACTGAAGCACAGATTTTGAGGTGTTCTGAATCCATTTCTTGGTTTGAGTTGCACAATGGGCAGTTAGGGGACTGATATATTCCAATTCTATGTAGGTGTTTGGCCAAACAATCATGGCCTGTTGCCAATCTAAAGAAAATGGCAAGGTGTAGCCGATTTAAGTGAACACCATATTTTAACGTTTTGGTGGCTACTTCATTCACACACAACCCCCAGAATGTCTGGAGGACCACACCTGCTGTTGGTCGACGGGTCCATTGGGCCTAGCTGGGAGATCTTGTTGATCACCAGCTTTCCCTCCTTAAGCCACTGGAGGACGATTTTAGTGCCATAGCAGGTCAGCACTAGGAACAGAAAAGTAGAAAGAGGAGGAAGGGAAGTGAAATGAACCCCTAGGCCTCGAATGCTCTAATGCCGTTGGGGTCGAAGAAAGTAAGAGTTCAGTCAGAGGACTGGATAGGAAAGGGTAAAGAGGGAATTAGGTATTGGATAGAGGAAAATTATACCAAATTCAGTCATTAACTCATCAAGCTGACCAGTGCTAATGGATGAGTAGCCCCTCCCTTTAGTTCAGCTTGTAAAATTATGCTTACTAACAGCTGCACCGCGGGAAGGTAGGGATGGGACATTGGGTATTTGTCCAGGTTGGTTCCTTAAAGCCTTCAATGGGAAGGATTAATGGCTCTCTCCCCTGTATCCGACAGATACCCTTTTGCAGCCGTATTTAAGATATACAATCGTGTATGCAAATTTAATTTCTCCAATATTTCGGAAATATTTCAGATTCCATTTATAGGATAATGTTTGCTCGAAATCTAGGTCCAGTATGCTATTTCGATAGACAAGTTTTCATTCATTCATAGTTTTCTACTCAAGGGCAGGTCTTTCACTGCAAACCCAATATTCTTTCTTTTCTGCCTTTTTCTTAGCCTCTGCATACACTACATATATCTTAATGTTGCCTATCATCTGATGTATTCTTGTCCCGAACTTTTCTCCTGTTCACCATTCCCTCCATGGCATCCTTCAGTAGGCAGTTTCTTCTTAGCCATTTACCTAGCCAATTTCTTTTTCTCTTCCTGATCAGTTTCAGCATAATTCTTTCTTCACCCACTGTTTCTAGCACAACTTCATTTCTTATTTTGTCTGTCCATTTCACATGCTTCACTCTTCTCCATATCCACATTTCAAATACTTTTAATCGCTTCTCTTCACTTCGTCGTAATGCCCATGTTTCTGTTCCATACAGTGTCACATTCCACACAAAAACTTCACTAGTCTCTTTTTAGTTCTTTTTCCAAAGGTCTGCAGAAGATATTGCTTTTTCTATTAAAAGCTTCCTTTGCCATTGCTATCCTCCTCTTGACTTCCTGGCAACAGCTCATGTTACTGCTTATAGCACACCCCAAGTATCTGAAGTTGTCCTGTTGTTCTACTGCCCATTTCGAATTCGCAAGTTTATCTTCTGTATTTTGCTTCTGTTCACTATGGTTTTTGTCTTGTTTGATTTATCTTCATCCCATACTGCTCACAGCTGTCATTTAGCTCCAGCAGCATATCCCTTAGTATCATCTCCTCTTCTGCTAACAACAGCATATCATCAGTAAGTCTTGAGCACTTTCTTCTTCTTCCTCCTATTACAGTAGAACTTGGTTATAGCGATCTCGTTTTGTGCGACACCTCGCCTATAACGTCAAATATTCTGTGGTCCCAACTAATCCCCCATAAGACATATGCTTTCCTACCTTGCTTAATACGACAAACGCATATGCGTCTACCTCGCATATAACGTCATTTTCAACCTCAGTTTGGAATAAGATTTTCTAAGAACCAAAGTATCTTAAGAAATATTTTGCTGAAATCTGACCCTGACAAATTCTTTACAGTTTCCTTCTGTCATAGACCTCTGGGATGCAGGCGGATTCCCCACCCCATTGTAACCTGCCCGAATTCATGCGGTATTAGATCAGTTTCGACAGGAAGTTTTCACTAAGTGCACGCATTTTAACGCAGTATGTCCACTAAAAGAAATGAGTGATGCTTTAGAAGTCATTATAATTATGAACATATTCTATAAACCTAGGGAAGAGAGCAGTGAAATTGCAACTGAAATTATGAACATAGAACTTAATTTAGCCCTAGAAAGTGTGTATTGGGCAAGTAGAAGACAACAGAGTAAAATGACTGATTACTTCACTTCTAAGTAAAGTAGTTTGGTGAGTACTGAACAAACTGTTTTAATACAGAATACTGTATTTATAATTGTGTATTTTATTATGTTCATTGTAAGCTTAAAAGTCAGTACATAAATCTAAAATAAGTCTAATTAAGTTTGTTATTTTTCATTTTCAACCTTACTAGATTTAAAATGTGAATCTCGGTTACTATGACACTCGTTTATAACAACATAATTTTTAAGGTCCCTTGGATGTCGTTATAACCAAGTTCTACTGTATTACCCTACCATATTCTGAAAACAGTTCTTCACTAAATCCTCCAAGTAGATGTTGAACAGGATAAAAGATAAAGGGCATTATTGTCTTATTCCTCTCCTTATTCCACTTCTTTCTGACATTTCTTCTCCTAACCTGACTTTGCTTCGTTGTATCATAATATAAAGATTGATAAATAGTCTCTTCTCTTTCCAGTCTTACAGGTTTTGAGTAACACTACTCTATGGAAGAAACGCTTAAATAGTTTTGTAATGTCAAAACTAAATTTTCACAAACGTTTGCAAAACCCAAACCCTTAAGATTTATATAAGATTTCATCACCATTATGTCCATTATTGGGTGACCAGCATAGATTAACTATTAATTATTGCACTTTTAAAGCAGTATAGTACAGACGAAATAAGTTGATTTGGTGGAATGTTAGTGATAGAATTATGTTGAGACATTTTTACAACTTACAATTTCTTTCACCTGTTAATAATTCGATATATTTGGAGAAGAAATATAATTTTTTCTATTGCTGGTAATGAAGGAAAAATGGAGTGACAAGTGCATCCGACTCGTTGGGTTCATTCTTCTTCTTCTTCTTGTCGTCTTGTATCCTGTTATTCCTAGGTGGAACATAGGGCAGCAGTAAAGTTCCTCCGGCGTACTCTGTCGCCAGCCATCCGTTTCACCTCTTTCTAGCTCTTCCCACATCTCTCTATTTCCTCCTTTATTGATCGTTTCCATGTTTTTCTAGGCCGTCCTCTCTTCCTTACTCCTTGTGGATTCCAATCAATTGCAGTCTTCTCAATAGTGCCATCTGGCTTTCTCAGCGTGTGGCCTATCCAATTCCATTTTCTTTGTTTTATTTCATTCATTCATTCATTCATTTATTTTATTCCATAAATCTTACATGAGCAATGAAGCTTTAAGATGTGGAACAAGTCAACATTTTACAATATTACAATTACAATTTTTACAAATTTTTATAGTTTTACAATTTAGTAATTTTCTACAATTTTTACAATTTTGTGCAATTTTTTACATTTTTTTTTTCTAACATTTTGGCGAGATGTAGTGAGATGAGATGAGGTCCGAGGATTCGCCAAAATATTACCCGGCATTTGTCTTTTGGTGGGGGAAAACCTCGGAAAAACCAAATCAAAGGGGGGTAATCAAATCAAAGGGGTTGATGCCAAGGACTCGCCATAGACTCGCCATAGACTATCCGGCTTCAGTCCCACGGCTGGGGAAAACCTCGGAAGAAACCAAAGTCCAAAGGGGGATCCAACCCAAGCCCGAACGCAGCTCCGGATCAGCAGCCCAGCGAGTCTGCCGACTGAGCTACATCGATGGCTCTACTAAAAGTATACAATACATAGCCAATCAGATTATTAAATTTACAAACGCAAACGATCATTCATAAGTTGAGCTATATGTATAATACAAAACAAGTTAATTAAATTTAAGGCATAAACAATTCAACCAGTTGTGATACATAGAAATTGATAATACATATCATGCAAACTACTTCAAATTACAAACACAAACAATTTATCAGTAGAGCTATATAGATTACTATTCAATTTAAAGCACTTACAATTCATCGGCCAAAACTATACAAATATATACAATACAAAGTAGCATACTTTCATTAAGCTATACAAATTTGTGCAATTAATATCAAGTAGATTAATCAATTTATAATCATAAACAATTCATCAGTTGAGCTATACATATTACCATTCAATTTACAATAGGTCTATATACAATTCATCAGTAGAGCTACACAGACTAGTAATCATTTTAAAAGCAAATACAATTCATCAGCCAAACTATACAAACATATACAATCAAATTAGTTCAATTTACAAACTTATTTTCGTTAAGCTATACAAAATTGTACAATTCATATGAAGTAGATTAATTCAATTTATAAGCTTAAACAATTCATCATAAGCTTAAACAGTTCATCAACATATTTGTGATTGGTTAGTTCTTCTCCACAGTTCTTCATTTGCTATTATTTCCGGACATCTTATATTTAGAATACGTCTCAGACATCTGTTGAGTTGGGTTTATTACAAATGGCTAAATCCACTTGACACACATTTTTTGTTAACTTGAAGACGAAGCTACTGCTAATCTTCAAGTATTGTGATTTCCTTTTTCACAAAAAAAATTTCAAACTACACCTCTTCTAAAAAATCCATCATTGCTTGACCCCTCATTTAGATCAAATTTATAAACACGCTGTATTGAAAGGTTCAGATTTATAAACTAGTTGCAAACTTGCTTTATGTAAGTTACATTTTTGTTGTCCATATAGGTAGCAAGTTATGTTAATCCATTGATTTAATCCTCTTTCACAATAGCCCTGCCAAGGCTCTGGAATTCGCTACCTGCTAGCATCAGGGACTGTCGAAATAAAATTGAATTCAAACGCAAACGTACTAGGCACTTGGTCAGTAATTGATTTCTTGTAAATCAGATGTCTCAATAGGGCCATCTCAGAGCACTTCCTCCTCTTTCTCTTTTTCAATGTAAGAGTGGAACAAGATGCAGGAGCAGTTCGTGTATCTCCGGATGACATCATTGACCGCGACGTTTGAATAGACATCTGCAACCGCTACGATGTAACAGTCAGTCTTTGTGTCCATCTCCGAGGAAAGAATGTTCTTATTACCGCAAATGTATGAAAAAATAAAAGCTTTCATAGGGAAAGCGAAATTGTGGGAGACGCAAGTTTCAGTGGGTAACTGGTACCACTTTATTAATCTAAAATTGTTACATGATTTGAATCAAGACCAGTGTAACAAATATAATGAAATACTGAAGGACTTGAGAAAATAATTTCAGATCAGATTTAAGATTTGAATAGTTCTAATTTAAAATAATTGCTTGTGAATTTCTAAGATGTTTAGGTTATTTTTAATTATTGAAAACAATACGAAATATATTATTTAACTATTGTAATTAATATATTAATATTAGCATAACGTAAGAATTCTTACTTTAACAACCAACAAGTTTAATTGTAATTTTATTATTATTTATTTGAATTTTATTTTATTAAATATAGTATAAACTTAAAAAAAGAGCAATACCAAAAACCTTCACTAGAAATGAAATATTGTTATTGTTTGGTCAACTGTCCGAAGACAGGTCTGAACCTCATAAGTGATACCAACAAGGCACCACTTATGAGTCAACTAGGCCAGGAGATAATGGAGTAAGGTGGCCAGTTCCTTGTGCTTAAATAATTACGTAACATGTATGGTTCTTCATGCTTCAGATGTCTTCTTTTTACTCATTGATATTATATAATTAGAAAATAAATGTATTATTATTATTATTATTATTATTATTATTATTATTATTATTGTTACTGCAATCTACTTAAGAAATTCCTTCCGAAAACAACTGTCTATTGTGCCAGTACAACTCAAAAGTGAAGCTTTGTGGCATTTCTCCCGCGATAGTTACAACTTAGCTCGTTCATGCGTGTGACATGAATCAGCGATCGGCTATCTTCGGGTACTGCGCTTATCTCTTCAGCTGACTATGTTATCTACACTTGCTCCCTGTGACAACTTTTATGCGTTGGCCTTGAGACGCCTGTTGTAAATAGTTTCCTTAATCTATCACAAAATATTTCAATATCCAGTAATTTCATTACTATACAATTTTGTTATTCTAGGTTTAATTTGTAATTCAGTAAATATAAAATATTCTTTGTTTTTCTATGATAAATCGCGGGTGCTCGTGTAAAGGGGGTTAAGTCAAATTGTAAGGTATGTAAACTTCTCTCGTTTGGTACTCAACAAAACCCCTTTGTCACAAAATACGGAGCACTGTAGCTGCACCATGAATGGAAGAATGATTTAACCCCTTTAACACAAGAAAAAAGTTATTGTGGAGAGTTGAAATCTGTACTTATCCCAGTTTATCGAAATTATACTTAACCCCCTTTACACGAGCACCCGCGAAACTAGCTAGCTTTAATTAGTCAGGTAATCTTTTCGTACTTTGATTTTTATTGTAATTGTAAATTTAACACTAATTGTAATTTTATTCTTCATATTATAGTTGGAATCTCCTGGTAGAGGGGCAGAGAAGGCCTGACGGCCTTATCTCTACCAGGTTAAATAAATACTAAATACTAATACTATTTACTGAGTCAAAGGACGACTATTCTTCTGCACTTTATTAACACTATTAACATTTGAAATAATTATACCAGAATCTTCCAATGTGATAGTCCAGTGATGTGTATCCAAGATACTGGACACTTAAAACCAATTATTGATCTCCAACTCTGTATAGTCGTTGCTATGGAATTGTTCAGTGGATGATAAATTTTGTACTCAGAGTTTCGAAGAGCAATATTATTTTTTTATGTCACAATTACTACTTACAATCTGAATTTCCAATTTTTAATTATGACAAATTTCCATGTTCAACATGGACACTGGGTGTGGGATGACACTATTCGTGGATTGTCTTTCGTCAGGTGATTATCAATAATTAAAATATGTCTCATACACATTACTTAATTCATACAGCTTTATTTTATTTGCTCATAACATACATACATAAACATATATAACGTCATTAATTGCCGAATTTTTAGCGTACATGGAAGAGCTGTCAGTTATTCAGTCTTGTATTAAATTTAGGAAATATAAATGAAGCAGATATAATGCACAGTTAAAGTTAAGTTTATTTCTTATTATCTAATAAAACTAGACCATATGGACACAGTTGAATTATTTATACGTGTTTACATTGTCTAAGGATCAGTGTAATTATGTAGTTAAAGTTTAATAGGATTAAGATACCTAGATATGGCAAATTTTGAGAAAATGAATTTTGGGACATTTTTTATCTTAATATATAAAATTGAATGTGGGTATGTATGTATATATGTATGTGTGTATGTTCTCTATACAAATCTACATGCTTTGACCGATATATGCCAAAGTTTGCACATTTAACCTTCATAACCAGGAGAAGAACATAGGCTACATTAAAATTGTGCAAATGGAAGTTAAATTAATTAAAATTATAAAATATAAAAATAAATAGATCAAATATTCATGTATAATATTAAAATACAAACTCTTCTACAGTCAATTGTTCTTTTATTATTGTCTGTTGTATTCAACATCTACTTTCACGAGGCCTTGGAAATTTTAACACGAAATTAAATTACATTGTTGTTACAGATCGCGAAGGCTAAAACTAGATAATTTATGCAATAAGTATCTTTACACAGTCCAGGACCGTATTATGAATTCTTCGATGCTGTTTTGTAGATAGTGAGCAAACTGTTTTATACAACTGAATTCTAGAATTCTTTGAAACTACAAGGATTGCTACCACATAATTTACTTAATATTGAATAACCAATAGTACTATTGTGAAATATTGACACACCAAAATTATGCACGAATAAGAATTGGTGTGAAAA
The DNA here is from genome assembly GCF_040183065.1 of Periplaneta americana. NCBI lineage: Eukaryota > Metazoa > Arthropoda > Insecta > Blattodea > Blattidae > Periplaneta > Periplaneta americana. The sequence goes on from NC_091124.1 coordinate 20,825,436, forward strand.
ACTCATACGAAACGTAATAGAATTGGCAATATTAATTGCAAAAATAAAAGGAGATGTTTTTATTCCACGTATTGCTAGGATACTCATTCAACTGCAATTTCAATGCCACAAGCATTTGTAATGGCCATATTAAAATGAAGCTCAAGGACAGTTGCTCAAAGTTGCAGACATTAACTTAAAAACTGCGTGTTTTTCACATCCTCAACTATATTTTATACAGAAGTGAAAAAAAAAAGATTTTACACACATCAATAAGCAATTCAATGATATTTTTGTCATGTTGCTAATGTGGTATGTGAATGTACATAAGCCTACTGAAAATAACATTGTATTAATTCTCAAAATATTGTTGTTCACGTTGCAAATTTAGTATGTTAAGCATTGTGGAAATAAAAATCTCTTAATTTCTAAAATATTGGTAGGCCTATACGTTTCTTATAATATTAGTCTTTATGTTAAAAAATGACTTATTGCGGGTTTATATTATACCTATATTCTGTGTATAAAATTAGAAAAAATATAATATGTTCTGAATTTATGAGATATAATAATAATAATAATAATAATAATAATAATAATAATAATGATTTATTTAACCTGGCAGAGATATAGTTTCAAGTTATATTAAAAAAAAGAACTGGGTATGATATAAGTGGGTGTACAGCGGTAAAGAGGTAAAAAAATCATCCAATATAAATTAAATTTTATATATATATATACTGTATACTGATTCGATGCTGAAACTGATCAGAAAGAGGAGAAGGAATTATATTTTCGTTGGGTTTTACTTTGTTTATAGTTTGATTTTTCTATTACTTTATTTGTATTTCTGGCACTGTGGAAGAGAAGGCCTAATGACCTTAACTACACCAGAATAAATAAATAAATAAAAACAATAAATAAAAACAAGTAAATAAATAAATTTAAAACAACAGTTTAACGTCAGGCACATGATATGTTTTCTTTTCGGTGCTTGATTTACAACTGTTTTAAATTGAGTTAACCCTGGCAGGCATTTGGCTAAGGAGTTCATTAATTCATGTAAGTGACGTTAAGTAAACATTCATCTTTATGGGCGAGGAAAGCTTAGTAAAGACAATTCGTTTTGGTTTTGTATAGTTAGGTTTCCGAGATTTCCGAAAATTTAATAACCAGTTTAATTAAAAATAGAAGCCGAAAAGAAAACCCGGGCAATGCCGGGTGCTTTCAGCTAGTATAACATAAAACTGTCAGTTTTTACTTTATGTATATAGCAAATATTTTGTTATATAACACTGTCTATAGGTCACACTCCCCAGCTATTTTGGGAAAGTATAAAGTATAGCATAAATAAACTATAAAACTTTAAAAGTGTTTAATTTTTCAATACTTGGAATCTTGATAAAAGACAAAATTTCCAATAATCCTCTCATCAATAGAGACACGTGGCTTCAATAGGATGGTGCGACCAGTCACATGTCTAGATTTAAACTTTAAGTATGTGTACAATGAAATGGGTCCCATCTGTGGGATGTAGTGTTCACAAAATAAGAATTTCATGAGGTACAGGTAAATGCTATCGTGTATATTTTAAATATAAAGTGAAAGTTGCGTTTCAAAGTAATCAGTACAATAATTATTAAAGTTTTAAAATCACCCGTTTCATTGGCTCACCTTGTATTATATGTACTGTCGTTGTATTTACTGTATGTTTATAAATATATCAATTGAGGACGTAGCTGCAATAAGGGCCCATACTCCAAAATGCTGTTCTGAGATATATAGAGTTGAAATTTTTTAAAACAGTGCAGGGTCTATAACATATATTAAAATTAACAGGTTTATCAGCATTACTGTTCAAAATTTCTCAACGAAACTTTGTGGGTATAACAAACTACGAAGAATCGATTTATGCATTCTTCGGAAAAAGGACCTATGGGGCTATGGGCCCTTATTGCAGCAACGTCCTCAATTATTCTGTCAAGTTATAAGCATAATTTTAAGAATTACATTTAATTATATTGTATTCATGTTTATGTTTCTTCTTTTATTACGTAATTTTATTGTATTTTGATATAGACTTCATTTTGACAGCCTCAGTAGCGTAGTTGGTATAGCGCTGGCCTTCTATGCTCGAGGTTGTGGGTTCGATCCCAGTCCAGGTCGATGGCATTTAAGTGTGTTTAAATGCGACAGGCTCATGTCAGTAGATTTATTAGCATGTAAAATAACTCCTGTGGGACAAAATTTTGGCACAACAGCGACGCTGATATAACCTCTGCAGTTGCGAGCGTCGTTAAATAAACCATAATTTTAATTTTTTGACAATGTTTAATACTTGTATTTACAAGTCCATAAACAATAAAGAATTATTATTTTTATTATTATTACTATTATTATTATCTTGATTTTCCTCTCATATTCGAACATTGCATAACACTAGTAGGCAAGTTCAAGCGTAGTTTCTCTGGACAGGCACATACATCTATTCTAGGGCCAAGTAAATGGAATAAGATTGTCAAATGATCCCTCATATTTATCATCCGAATTTAATTTAATTTCTGCTTTTCTTGCTGCTGTTTATATTGTTACTGCAATTTTACAGCTGTCACAAACATGAAGTATGTTGCAAATCAAGCTTTCAGGTATAACTCCCTGTAAAGTTAATTTGAATAATTTCGAGGAAAAATTGTTCCGGGGCCGGGTATCGAACCCGGGACCTTTGGTTAAACGTACCAACGCTCTCCCAACTGAGCTACCTGGAAACTCTACCTGACACCGATCCAATTTTTCCCTCTATATCCACAGACCTCAAAGTGGGCTGACAACCGTCAAGCAACCAACATTGAGTGCACACTAACTCTGTGTGACTTAAATTGTGGTTTTCTGTTACGTACAGTGACGTGTATTATGCAAATCAAGCTTTCAGGTATAACTCCCTGTAAAGTTAATTCGAATAATTTCGAGGAAAAATTGTTCCAGGGCCGGGCATCGAACCCGGGACCTTTGGTTAAACGTACCAACGCTCTCCCAACTGAGCTACCCGGGAACTCTTCCAATTTTTCCCTCTATATCAACAGACCTCAAAATGGGCTGACAACCGTCAAGCAACCAACATTGAGTGCACACTAACTCTGTGTGACTTAAATTGTGGTTTTCTGTTACGTACAGTGACGTGTATTATGCAAATCAAGCTTTCAGGTATAACTCCCTGTAAAGTTAATTTGAATAATTTCGAGGAAAAATTGTTCCAGGGCCGGGTATCGAACCCGGGACCTTTGGTTAAATGTACCAACGCTCTCCCAACTGAGCTACCCGGGAACTCTTCCAATTTTTCCCTCTATATCCACAGATCTCAAAATGGGCTGACAACCGTCAAGCAACCAACATTGAGTGCACACTAACTCTGTGTGACTTAAATTGTGGTTTTCTGTTACGTTCAGTGACGTGTATTATGCAAATCAAGCTTTCAGGTATAACTTCCTGTAAAGTTAATTTGAATAATTTCGAGGAAAAATTGTTCCGGGGCCGGGTATCGAACCCGGGACCTTTTGTTAAATGTACCAACACTCTCCCAACTGAGCTACCCGGGAACTCTTCCAATTTTTCCCTCTATATCCACAGACCTCAAAATGGGCTGACAACCGTCAAGCAACCAACATTGAGTGCACACTAACTCTGTGTGACTTAAATTGTGGTTTTCTGTTACGTACAGTGACGTGTATTATGCAAATCAAGCTTTCAGGTATAACTCCCAGTAAAGTTAATTTGAATAATTTCTAGGAAAAATTGTTCCGGGGCCGGGTATCGAACCCGGGACCTTTTGTTAAACGTACCAACACTCTCCCAACTGAGCTACCCGGGAACTCTTCCAATTTTTCCCTCTATATCCACAGACCTCAAAATGGGCTGACAACCGTCAAGCAACCAACATTGAGTGCACACTAACTCTGTGTGACTTAAATTGTGGTTTTCTGTTACGTACAGTGACGTGTATTATGCAAATCAAGCTTTCAGGTATAACTCCCTGTAAAGTTAATTTGAATAATTTCGAGGAAAAATTGTTCCGGGGCCGGGTATCGAACCCGGGACCTTTGGTTAAATGTACCAACGCTCTCCCAACTGAGCTACCCGGGAAGTATGTTGGTTCTTCAGACTTGATAACACTGCTACAGTTATTATAAACATTTTTAATGTTGTAGCATGTAGGATTGGCTGTATTTAATGAATAATTAGTGTGCTTTGTCTCCTTCAGTGAAGAAGTAGTAGCACAGCCCAAGAGTGTGTCAAAGTCAGTACGAATGGTGAAATCATATGCGGGATGCATGCATGCTGACCTGAACGTCACGTTCTGCGACACTGTTAATATGTTGGACAAGATGCGCTTTCGAAGATTCTTCCAGCGTAGGGTGAAAGCCAACGAGCTCGATGTGGTGACATTGCGAGACATCAAGGATGTGGTATTATTCCAGACAATGTCAGCTCTGCCTCCTGAATTCATTGATCTTTTTCACACACGTGAAGTGGATCGGATCCTCAGGGCTCTGATTGTGTATTTCCAGATGTACATCCAGGAAAGTGTCTTACTGTGCTGTATTCCGATAGTTAATTAATTTCAATATATTTTTTTTTTGTCTGGAAAATTTAGTTTTCTTACCGATCTCATTTTAGCATTCTACTATGTTGTAGATTTAAGACTATTTTTATTCAAACTTAGTGTTATGATTCCATTCATAAGCTATCATTACTCCTAAAATTACATTACGTTTATATTTGTTGTTGTTTAGTTAACTGTCCGAAGACAGGTCTGAACCTCACAAGTGATACCAATTTAATCTTCTTAATGTATCCAGCTGTTTGCTGACAACATAAAGTCCTCTGTAGTCTATTCGGTTATTGTTTTTCACGAGAAATGAGGGGTATTTTGATCGGTGTTCATTATAGATGCCTGTTGCTAGTAGTCAGAGGTGGGGTGTAGTCAATATATACTGCAGGGCTGTGTCTTCTGCAACTGGTACTGATGATTTTAATTTACTTCTTTTGTGGTTTATGGTTGGACAGTATAGAAGAATGTGTTCCAGATCTTCACGATGATCCACACCTGTAGAGTAACGGCTAGAGCGTCTGGCTACGAAACCAGGTGGCCCGGGTTCGATTCCCGGTCGGGGCAAGTTACCTGGTTGAGGTTTTTTCCGGGGTTTTCCCTCAACCCAATATGAGCAAATGCTGGGTAACTTTCGGTGCTGGATCCCGGACTTATTTCACCGGCATTATCACCTTCATCTCATTCAGACGCTAAATAACCTAAGCTGTTGATAAAGCGTCGTAAAATAACCTACTACTCTTCATCATGATTATTACACCACAGACAAGTAGGATTATTATCAGAAATGTGAAATCGGTGTAGATACAATTGAGTGACAATGTGACCTGTTCTAGCTCTTGTTAAAAATGTTTGAACATGTCTGGGCAAGTTTTTGTACATTTCCATGTCATTTGGTTTCTTTTGTACAGACTAAAATTTTTCCTTTGTCAGAAGAGAGCCAATTTTTGATCCATAGGTTTGTAAAATGAGACTTTACTGAAGCAAAAGCATCGGATAGAGATATCACTTGAAGAGGTCTTGGTTGCAAATATGTTGCCTGTTTTGCAATATTATCGACTTTCTCGTTTCCAGGTATACCACAATGACTAGGTATCCATTGAAATGTTATTTCCTTTTGGAGTTCTTTTAGTTTACTTAGTTGTTTCTGAATTGGAATAATTCTATGTGCATATAGGTTTGGTACATATTTAATTATATTAAATATAGCCCCCCCTGGAGTCGGTAAGTATGCAAATAGATTTTTCATAAATTTGAGTAACACACTGAAGAGCAGCATCAATAGCTAGCAATTCAGTGTCAAGACTGGAGGAGGATGAATATGGTATGAAATAACTTTCCTGATATTTTTTAATATAATACCCTGCTCCTGATGTCCCATTATTAGGATTTAGAGATCCATTTATATAAATCTGAAGGTGATCCTTATATGTACTGCAGAGTAGTTCCATAGAATCTAAATTAAGAATGTATGGAGGATCATTCTTGGAATGATTTCCTGGAATTTGTATGCTATGTTCTGGAATCACCCATTTTCCATGGAGGAATTTCGTTCACAACTGGAGTTTTAGCAATGAGTGTGGCTGTGATATAGATTGGTATTTCTGGTGATAGGGTGGCCACGTTTATATTTAATAGTAGAGAATTCCTTAACAGGCACGTCCCGACAAGGGATTTTCGCAAGATTGGGACTTCTTTTCAATATAAATTCAACTGCCCTTATACAGGGTGAACCAGCCAGGGCTAGATTCCTAACGGCACTCACAATGGCTGATTCATATGTAACGACGCTACCATATACGGAGGATTCGTTCCGTACTTTTTGGTTAGTATTGCGTAATGATGTACTTACCGAATTCACAGTTCATGTTCGAAATAATGTTCTTGTGATATCTGGCAGGCTGCACATCTCCTGAAGACATGTCCAGCAACTCGCCGCAGTTCATTCTCCAAAATGGCTCAAATTTCGTGCCAGATATTTTGAGCTCCTCAATTGAATATGGGTTATTTGCGTAAACTTTACTTTTAACCACTAAGGTGGAACCATGCTTCATCACTATAAAAAATTAAGATGGGATCAAGTTGTTGTTGTTTTCTAATGCCAGGCGTTTGACAATAAAGTCATTTGACCTCTTGCACTCCAATATTTTTCAAAGATATTATCATGGTCAGCCACTGAAGCAGAGATTTTGAGGTGTTCCGAATCCATTTCTTGGTTTGAGTGAAAATGGCAAGCTGTAGCCGATTTAAGTGAACACCATATTTTAACGTTTTGGTGGCTACTTCATTCACACACAACCCCCAGAATGTCTGGAGGACCACACCTGCCGTTGGTCGACAGGTCCATTGGACCTAGCTGGGAGATCTTGTTGATCAGCAGCTTTCCCTCCTTAAGCCACTGGAGGACGATTTTAGTGCCATAGCAGGTCAGCACTAGGAACAGAAAAGTCGAAAGAGGAGGAAGAAAAGTGAAATGAACCCCTAGGCCTCGAATGCTCTAATGCCGTTGGGGTCGAAGAAAGTAAGAGTTCAGTCAGAGGACTGGATAGGAAAGGGTAAAGAGGGAATTAGGTATTGAATAGAGGAAAATTATACCAAATTCAGACATTAACTCATCAAGCTGACCAGTGCTAATTGATGAGTAGCCCCTCCCTTTAGTTCAGCTTGTAAAATTATGCTTACTAACAGCTGCACCACGGGAAGGTAGGGATGGGACATTTGATATTTGTCCAGGTTGGTTCCTTAAAGCCTTCAATGGGAAGGATTAATGGCTCTCCCCCCTGTATCCGACAGATACCCTTTTGCAGCAGGTGGGATCAAGTAGTTTAGTGCATAAAGTTCCGCAGTCTACTTATGACCATTACTGTTTGATCACAATAGTAGATTGTAGACAGAGAAGTAAGTCACTATTGTATCATGTGTTTGTTTGACCTATCTCAAATACATGACGAAAGAAAGGGGGGGGGGCATTGTGAGTTGCGTTACTAACATTTTCATTGCAACAGCTAATCCTTCCTATGGATTTAAATTAACCATTTTTGGCTTATATCTTAGTTCATTTTTCAGAGAAATTAATTATTTTATTAACATGAGTAATGTCTTTTGGAATTATTTTGAGGAGTGAGGCCCTCTCATTAATTTTATTGGGGGGGGGGGACGTTCCTGACTCTGCAAGTTGAGGAAACATTACCTGGTTGGGTTTTTTCCAGGGTTTTCCCTCTACTATTTGAAGTAGAATTGCTGGGTAACTTTCAGCATAGAACCTTGGACTCATTTCGCCATCATTAATTCACATATTATAATCCATACCATAGCCTGGGTTAGGGTGACCAGATGTCCTCTTTTGTTGTACATGTTCTCCTTCTTAGACCTTTGTCTGGGGTCCAGGCAGATTTTTAGAAAATCAAGAAATGTCCTCCTTTTCGTAACTTGTATGCCTGATATTTTGAAGTAGATTTGACTTCTTTTTCAATTTGCCTGTATATGGCAACAGCATCGACAGAATATACGCTTTCTGTCCTCTTTAATTTGACTTTCATATGTAGCTAACTCTTGCACACGTCCTGGGATCCTGTCCACATGGCGTAGGTCTGCGAAACGCTAAACACCACCAAGTACGATCAATTATAGCCACTGCCCTTAAAGATGCCAATTACAACACCTTTGAAGATGTACATGGTCTCTCCATCACTGGCAGTACAGGCGCATAGATATAATAGCTTTCAAGGAATCTACAAGATCTGGATTCATAATTGATCCGACTGTGCATTTCGAAACAAATGAGGAACAGCCAGCAGAAGTGGATAAGGAAAAAAATAATATCTATAATCCTACCATTCCCTATTACCTCCAAAAGTACCAGCTAGAAGAGCTTGAAGTAATCAGACTTCTGGTTGGAGCAAGAGGTACCGCTACTCTCTTCATGAAAGATGTGTTTAAGAGGTTTAGAAGACCTACATCTATTATTCCGATTGTAACTTTAGCTACATTGAAAGGATCAATTGCTCTCCTGAAACATCACCTACATTCGAAATGAAACCAAGTTCATTAGCATTCTTTACTTTTTTGTGACACTTGCCTCTCTAAAACTAGATATATTTCCGCTAATCACAAAATGTATTTGCAGCTATGTACTTGTAGGAGTTTCATTGTCAAAACAAAATCAATGGTTCACTGAACTTGTAAACATTTATATGGTTAAGTACTCTTTGTCCCTTGTGGCAGCTCACGAATAGTGAGAAGATTTGTAAATTTCTTTCATTATTATTAAGTTTTATCAATTATTTTGTAATAAAATAGATATTAAAGTACTTTTAAGTGTGATATAAGCCTCAATCTGTACTATAAATATTTTGTAATAAAATAGATATTCACGTAATTTAAAGTACAATATAGATCTAAGTCTAAATTTAAATAGCCACCAGCATAGCTCAGTCGGCTAAGGCGCAGGTTCCATCCCTGCTTGGGTCGATTACCTGGTTGGGTTTTTTCCAACAGTAAGGCAAATGTCTGGTAATCTATGACGAATCCTGGGTCTCATCTCACCAAATATCATCTCGCTATCACCAGTCTCATCGATGCTAAATAACCCAGTAGTTCATACAGCATCGTTAAATAACCAAGGAAAAATAAATAAATAAATCTAAGTATATAATATCTTCTGTCCTCTTTTTTTCGAACAACGTCCTGCTTTTTGAAGCTTTGTGTCCTCTTTTTTTATTGATGTGAATCTGATCACCCTAGCCCTGGTTAAGTTTACAGTGCAGTGTGCCATACTTGTACAAGAGCACGGCCATTCGGCTACTCAATCATTCACAGAATAGAAGTGGTAAGTACAATAAGCCTCAGGCTGCAGTGCAAGCTTTCGGGTCCCTCTTCCGTACAAGAGAAAAAAAAGTTGAGGGGGCAAAAAGTGCCTCCCCTCCCGAAATCGGCGCCAATGCGTGCAAGAATGTTCGCTTGCATCTCACGTACACTCAAATAATGATTGACTTAAGTATACCGTTCTTTTAGTGCACAGTAATTGCTCAGAATTGTTGACAGTACTGTTTTTAACCTGCAGATATTCGATATCCTGGTACAAAGACGGGGGGATGCAGAGACAAAACTTCACCATCCTCGAGTTCTGGAAGTGGAAAATAAATATCGTAGTGACTTGCGCATGCTGCGATCCATGGTTGGTCGGGAATATTGCATCCTGCTTCTTGGAAGTGGGAATCTGTTTTGTTTCCACCACATGGCCAACAGGCAGCACACGTCAGCTGGAGAACGAGATACTCGACTCTTTGAGCTTCTCTACCGCCTGTCGGTATGCAAAGATTTCTCACATTGATTATACTCATATCAGTTTAATTTTGGTGTTACGATTAATTTCGCATCCTTGTTTTTCCCAATAAGCTATCGTCTTTCTTTATGCAGTGATTTTATTCATATCTAATACCCATAAATCAATTCAGCAGGGAATTATACATAAAAACATAATAATTTTTATTATAAATTAATGGATTTTTATTTGAAAATATAAACCATAATGATAATTTACTTTGAATTTGCTGTAATGTTTTTGTCATAAAACTACGTCATTCCTCTCACTAAGTGTGTGGGGGTGGGGTAACTTGGGTACTGACTGTCACATAAAATTCAACCTCTTCCCTCTTCTCTCTTCTTTTCTTTAGCTTCCTCTTGTCCTCCTTATCTTCGTCCACACCTGTGGAATAACGGTCAGCGTGTCTGGTTGCGAAACCAGGTGGCCCGGGTTCGAATCCCGGTCGGGACAAGTTACCTGGTTGAGGTTTTTTCCGGGGTTTTCCCTCAACCCAATACGAGCAAATGCTGGGTAACTTTCGGTGCTGGACCCCGGACTCATTTCACCGGCATTATCACCTTCATATCATTCAGACGCTAAATAACCTAGATGTTGATACAGCGTCGTAAAATAACCCAATAAAATAAAATAAATCCTTATCTCCCCCTTGCATTGCCCTTGTTCTCCTGTGTTTTCCTTGCATTTTTCTTGTTCTCTTTGTGTTCCCTTTGTATTTCCCAGTTTTTCTTGTATTTCCCTTGTTCTCCTTGTATTCCCGTTGTACTCCTCATATTGCCATTGCTCTCCTTGTGTTCTCTTTGCATTTTCTTTGTTCTCCTTGTCTTCCCGTTCTTTTATTCCCCTTGTTATTCTTGTCTTCTTTTTTTCTTCTTGTGTTCCCCTTGTTATCATGTATTCTCCTTTTCCTTCCTTACCCTTGTTCTTCTTGTCTTTCACATTTTCGCCTTGCCTTCACTTTTCTCTTCTTATATTCCTCTTATTCTTCTTTCATTCCTCTTGTTACCCTTATCTTGCCCATTTCCTCCTGGCCTTCCCCTTGTTTTTCTTGTCTCCTCATTATCCTTGTATTCTCTTTGTTTCATTTCTCGCACCACCCATACGTAATTCTTTTTCTTCTTTGGTGGGCTTCTCCACTCTTCAGTGGTTGCCCTGTATTCCCTTCCACCATCCTTCTCGATCCCACCAATCCTCCTCCTGCATGTGTCGGTCCTTCATCATTTGCATGACACCGGCTTTCCATGTTTTTCTTGGTCTCGCACGCTTCCTCCTTCCCCGAGGTGACCATTCCAAAATAATCTTGGCCATCTTTCTTCTTTCATCCTTTTCACGTGGTCATACCATTGAAGGGTTCGCCTCTCGATTCTTTCAATTACCGACTCTTCCATCTCCATCATTTGCCTCACATCCTCATTTCTTCTCCTTTCCAATCTGGATACTCCAGCATCTCTTCTTATTCCTTCCATCTCCGTCGCTTGTATCTTACATTTCTGACGTTCAACAAGTGCCCATCCCTCTGCCCCATATGTTAGTATAGATTCAACTATAGTTTGTAGAATTATTTTCTTCATTTGCTTGGAAATGTACCTATTCCACAGTACCCCATTCAACATCTTTATTGCCCTCCTTGCCAGCTGCACTCTATGATCTACATCTGCTTCACAACTCCCAGACTCGTGGATAATAGATCCCAAATACTTAAAATTTCTCACAGATTTAATTGTTCCTTGCGGTAGAATAATATCTCTTCCACTATTGCCCATAACGAGGTGTTCCGTTTTATTCATATTAATACTAAGACCTCCTATATCAAAGGCTTCCATCAACTTCAACATGAACTTAGCATCTTCACGGCACTGAGCAATTAATACCTGGTCATCTGCAAATAGAAGAGAGTGTATTGTTTCATGTCCATACGTAATTCTACGAAAAGATATATAGCACAGTAAAGCTATGCACCTGTCGACAGGTGATCACACCTACTTGTAGTTCTACATAAAGATATGCAGCACAGTAAAAATAAGCACCTGTCGATTTCTTTTTTTCATGAATTTATTTCGTGCATAAGATAGTGTAAGATATGAAATGGTATATATAGAGTGATCCATATTCGTGTTAAACATTTTATTTATTACATATAAATGACATTACATGAGAGGCTCTAATTGCAAGTAGCATGAAATGGTGGTCCAGTCATTAGGGTTACTTGAACTTCAGCATTTACAATTCAGGTGAGGCTGAATGTTCTGACTGCCCTCACCAACATTGCAATCGCACATGCCCATATTCCTCTTGAATTAGCGCTTCTAAAGTGGTCACATCCTGGGGTTCAATGACGTTCCTTCAAGGAAGCTTCACAGAAAAAGCTCAACGATGTAAAATATGGGCTTTTCCACCTCCACTCAACATTCCCAGGGTTTCTGATGATGTGTCCAGGAATGCATGGGCAAACCATTCCCGTGTTGTCAATGCAAAATGTAGTGGTGCAAGTTCTGCATGAAGTGCACATTGTTAGCATTCTCCCAGGCAGATTTGATGACATGGACAAAATTCTCCAGCATGTCCAGATATCTTTCTGGATTCATCATATCATGAAAAATGTATGCACCAACAAGAAGTTCACCATCATGAATGACATTCCACACAGTGATCAAAGAACTTGAATATAATTTTTAAATTGAATTGTAACAACTGTGAGTTACAAAATTGTTTGATTCAGGTATTCAGTTGTGGAATATCTCTTACCACATCAAGACATTATTCTACATCTTGCCATTACTTATCCAACTTTCATTATTTACTTTCATGTTGTTTTATGGTCTAGATATTAATGTAATAACTATGTAAGCAATTGTATTCAATTAGAATTAGAGTCTGGCTGGGCGGAAGAGAAGGCCTACTGGCCTTAGCTCTGCCAGATAAAATAAATAAATAAATAAAATTAAATATATTCCAGCATACTAGAGTCGACGGCGATTCGGAAGGCGGTAGTCTGCTAGTGTTTGCGTCGAGAGAGACAGATAGAGCAAGGCAGCGTACAACATTGCCACATTGTACTTCACGCACGTGCAATACAAATAGCGCAGGAGAGAATTTAAATTATCAAAAGACAATAATGACCTTAGCCATTGATCACTGTAAGTATGACAACAAACAAACCCCCTTTTCTTTACTAACAATATTCTTTGCACTGTTCTCAATCCCACACCACATGCTTCTGCAGTCGTTTCTTGCGCGTTGGAAACATTGTAGCCAGCATCAAGATAGTGGCAGCTTTCTGCTCGTCAACGTTTTTAAAATAATTATACACCTTAAACATTATTTTCCGCGCCTGCCTGTGCAATATTTGTCTTTTTACAGTCCCTTATTCGATTTATTTATCTTACACACATGCAGTAAATATTAGTTTTACTTATTCATTGTATTGAAACACTTACATGTGAACAAACGAACTTCGGATGTACTTTTTACTGACTGATTCCAATTGGTTCTACTGTACAAGCTTGTGACGTCACATACCAGAAATGCTACGGCGCATATAGCAGCTGACCGCCTTCTGAAATGCCGTATAGTCTAGTGCTCATATGTTAAAATCCTTCACACATCTCCAGAAGAAGAAATCTAGAACTGTTGCCTGGCAATTGTAGAGGGCATGTAATTGACTCATCTTGACCAATTCATTGTCATGAATTCGCTCATTAAGAAACTACCATATTTTATCTCTTCTTACTCCATTTGGTTACTTTCCTGTAGTTTATTTACAGACTCACAAATTCTATGGTGTGCGTTAAAAAGGGGGTAAGTCAGAAAATGGTGATTTTGGTATACTTCACATGATATAGAAGGCATATGTCTGTCCTCTTCCATAATGATGTAGAGCGTCAGACTTCCAGCCTATCATAATGCTATTGGTCCTCATTTCAAACTTTGCTTTTGCTCTACTCAAAACTTGCAATTTATGACTTATGGCCTTTTTACCGCGTACCATAGAATACAGGGTGTAAGTACAGTAAAACTTTATTAATCCGGACTAATTTGAGAGATAAATTGACCTGTTTAACGAAAGTCAGGATTAACTGAAAGAACCTAAAAGCACAGTAGAAAGAGCAATAAAACTCCGTTTATAGCAACAAAACACGTTTATTATGGTGTATTTAAAGGGCATAGGTCTAAATACATTATACAGTAGCTACAGTAAAATGTAAAGCAATACATACAATGCAGTACATACGTGATACCCATAATAAATGATGTGCCTGATGGACCTGGCCCTGCATCACTCGAAACTCTTGCTGCGGACGTTGGTTTGAAATACATATCTATAGGTATAATATTGTAATTATTGTAATTCCATAGTTCTAAAGTCCGACTTATCGAGGTCCAGATTAACGAGGTTTTACTGTATCAGCTGCTGCACTGTTTAATGCAGACGTGGGCATTTAAAGAGATGCGCCGTACTACTCTGCTGCAACACGCATCACCTGTTAATGTAATACTCAGCGGTGGATCGCGTGAAGTATTGAAACACGGAAAGTTAAGTCATTACGCAGGACAAAAAGATACACAGTTTTCTACAAATGTTACTTTTATGAATAATGACAATGAAAGAAAACATATTTTCCAAAACAAATACAAACTATTTTACAAAAAGCTGAAACATAACTTTATTTCTAATTTAAACAATTACTGTAAAAACCTTATAAAATGATATAAAACGTACAATTCCACAACAGTTAAAAAGTAATGCCATAATCTGAACCTATTTGTTTTGAAAGGGCATCAGTCACTAATTTGCATCCTTTGAAAATAAAATTAAGAAACTAAGGAAAAGTAGATTCTTAACAAAATATCAAGCACATTACCAAGAAACAGAAAAGCAACAATTAGGCTATTTTTTAAATTCTTACTGTAGTTCTTTGTTGTTTTTATCAATTTACGTCAATTGTCTCATGCCCTTAAAAGAAAGGATTCGTTTATTCTTCTTCGTCACGTAAATCAGCAACTGTTTCAAAATTTGGAGTTATGTCAGACATTGCAATTGTGAGCTGATAGAATACATTTTCGTCTGAAATGCGTGATCTTGATTTGGATTTTACAATGGCCAACTGAGAAAGAAACTGTACACAAATAAAGGTTGAGCCAAGCATAGAAGCAATTTTCATAACAAAACTCCGAAGATGTAAATATTTTGCTTTGCAAAGTTGTTTAAGCTTATATACATCTAAACCAGCCATATTTGTGCACTTGCACTTGGGGTTTCGCGGCCAGACGCACTAACCGTTACTCCACAGGTGTGGACTACTATTATTATAAAAAATAAAATAAAAAAAAATTTGTTCCATTAAAACGAGTCTTTGTAGCATAATAAGCACCTAACGCTTTCCCCTTCTTCGCAACAAAAGAATTCATTTTCCCATTCTTTGTGGAAATAATATTTTTGGACTTTACTTCAGGAGCTTCCTTAGAGAGCGACACTTTTTTTAGTGAAATCCACCTCTGACTGCCAGTATAGTACTTCTATCGGTCGGACAGGTACCCCAGCTAGGGGTGTGGAGGGAGAGGGATCACGTCCTTGCGTTCGACTCCGTTTGACATGTACTACTGATGCCCACGTCTGGTTTAATGCATATGGTTTTTCGAATGTTAATGATTATTTATAAATAAAATTTATTTTCTCCTATGTAATTCACTGGGTGTTAGTAAGTGTTAAATATGCTTAATGAATATGTTACAATTTGACAAGAAATTTTATAATAGTTCCTTTCGTTATATTCTTCTAGGCGCGGGTAGTTTGGATTGCATTGCGTAGACGATTCAGTAACTTGATAGAAGAGGAACTGAACCGTCTGTTTCGAACTGATGTATTCAATTTGATGAGAAGACAGATACATCGTTTTAGCACAGCGGGATTGGCAACTTCTCACGAAAATAGTATTCTACATGGTACGGGATTGGATAAGGCAGTGCTTCTGGGAGAGTCTCCTGCATGCTTAGAATTGTTGAGAGAAAAAGATTATCGCATGTTGGGTATTGGTTATGTCAACTTTGAAACGTAAGTTATTTGTACTCATAGTCACTTACGCCTGTAAAATGTGTATGATCTTTTAGCTCAACTGAATCGAAAATGAGTCGTCCTCTAGTGACATGGTTGAGACATGCCAATTGCTGAACTATGGGCAGTGTGACGCCAAACTTGTGATAAGACAAGTTTCTGTTCGTGTGTTTATCAGTAGAGTAACCACTGCTTTAGTTGAGCAGGTATGGGATGGTATACAGTACCAGGAAGAATTTTTATTTTTGGTTTAGCATACTGGCAAAAAAAAATACACCCTGATATGCCATACCGTCTCCTGAAATATTCTGTGTAGAACTGTTCAACATATTACGTTCTAAATCAACAAAATAATTTCAAAAATATTCAAATACTCATTCAAGGTGATCTCATTTCTCTCTGCTGCAATATTTTTACTTACATCTATCTTAAGTCTTCGGAGAGGTGACATAATATGGGGACGGTATAGATTTCTTCATTCTTTCCAGAGAGTAGGCTATCTGGTATTAATTTAATTTTCTAGTTAACCATGTTTTCCATTACAAAATGTATAAGAGGTTTTTTTATTTACTTTAATATATTCTATTTCAAATTGAAATATACCGAAAGAGTAAATCAGTAAAGAGTTAGTAATTGTGTCCACACCTGTGGAGTAATGGTCAGTGTGTCTGATCGCGAAACCAGGTGGCCCAGGTTCGAAACCCGGTTGAGGTTTTTTTTTTTTCGGGGTTTTCCCTCAATCCAATATCAGCAAATGCTGGGTAACTAACTATTGGTGCTGGCATTTCACTGGCATTATCACCTTCATTTCATCCAGACGCTAAATAACCTGAGATGTTGATACAGCGTCGTAAAATAACTCACTAAAAAAAAAAAGTAGTAATTGTAAATGATAGAAATAGCATAGAAAAAGGAGAAGGAATTACTTTGAGAATGACATGGATAGGAGAGAAAATGATGAGCAGAAGTAGAAAATGAAAGAGGTAGAATTATGGAAGCATAGGATGCATAGAAAATATAGAAGGGACAGGTAGAAGAAATTACATGGAAATGAGAGGACATAGATAATGAATAAGAGAAGATAGGAGCCACCAGCATTGCTAAGTTGGCTAAGGCATTTCCCTGCCGATCCAGAGTTGCACTCGGTCGCGAGTTCGATCAATCCCCACTTGGGCTGATTATCTGGTTGGCTTTTTTTTAAGTTTTTCGCAACGTAAGGCGAATGTCAGGTAATCTATGGTGAATCCTCGATCTCCTCTCGCTATCACTACTCCCATCGACGCTAATTAACCCAGTAGTTTATACAGCGTCGTTAAATAACTAAAAAGATGGAGAAAATAGCAGTTTCGGTCATGTAACGTGTAAAAAGATTAAAAGTAGTGTAATGAGAAGGAATGCTGGCCCATATACGAGAATGTGAAGGGCCAACAGAACCGAATATGTTGTGGAACAATAAATCATATGTATTCTATTGTCCCCTTTAATCTAGCCAGTTTTATTATTTCCACCCTGTGTAAAAGACCCTGAAGTAATGAGAGTAGCTCCAAATATTCTTTCCCAACTAAAGCACTGAGAGTTACTCTAATCTTGTTGTGGAAAGACGCACTTCTCTTCTGTTTGCTACGTGTATTTATCAGTAGAAATTGAAATTCAGTGTCAAAGAATGAGTGTTAAGTAATAACAAATTCACAAAGTACAGATCATGGAGAAGAGTGCAAAAAAGTTATCCAAATTCCCGTACCAAGTAGGGAAGCAATTCATAACGTAGTGAGAAAATTTCACACCATTATTTCCATATTAAATGTTAGATTCTCTGTTTACATCCTTGCGATTTTTATTCGTGGAATACTTATGCAAACAATCCTCGTTCTTTTGAGGATTAGAAAGAAAATATTAGACAAGAAATTTATGCCATTCCACAGGAACAACTTCTTTGTGTGTCAACGAAAATTTTTGGAAGTTGCGAACTTTTTTTAGAAGCAGAAGGTCGGCACTTCCAGACAGTGATATATAACACAAAGTAAATATCGTTGGATTAGACACAGTGGTACAGAAGTATGGCCTTCTCGTTCTCCCGACATTACTCCATTAGATTTTTTCATTCAAGCCTATGTCAAGGACACTGTGTATTCCACCAAGGTGACTGACCTCAAGAACTTACGTTATTGCATTGTGGAAGCAGTAACAACTATCACACCAGATATGCTACAAAGAACCTGACTGAAATTCAGCATCATTTTGGATATTGTTTGTGCTATTGAAGGGGCTCATGTGGAAACCTACTACCCATTGTTTTTGTGAAATTGATTGAGTTGTACTTCCTAATAATCTAAATTTAACAGAAGGAATACTGAAATCAGAAGTAAACACTGAAATACTGAAACAATTGTCTTTAGAGACAATTAATATTAGGTACCCTCCACAAAACTGGCTTCATTTATACACCGACGGATCCTTGATCTCCAGAGAACAAGGTGATGGTGCAGGTGTTACGTGCTGTCTCTTCTCACTGTATAGATCACTTGGATATGGAACAACAAGTTTTGATGGTGAAATCATTGCAATAAGTGAATGTCTCAGGAATCTTCTACGCCACATCAATAAATTTAGGAATGCAGTTATATTGTCAGACTCCAAAGCAGCTATTCTATCAATCGTCTCTAAACACAACCTTCATCTCAAACAGCAGAAATAACTGAAATGCTCTCTCAATTAATATCACTCAATAAAAGAATTGTATTCCAATGGTTACCATCCCATTGTGGAATCCTGGGAAACGAGAATGCGGATGATTTAGCAAAGAAGGGCAGCACTGCTACTTACAGATCTGTTACTAAATCTACGTATTACTCTGTGAAGAGATTTATTAAATCTACATACTTAGACTTCAACAAACTAAATTTGATAACACAATCCCAAGGGAAAAAATGGAACTCTCTGCATCAAAATCCACAGTTAATTCCCGATTTACCACGAAAATCGTCTGTAGCTGCATTTAGATTGGCAACAGGCCATGATTGTTTGGCTAAACACCTGCATAGAATTGGAATATATCAGTCCCCTAACTGCCCATTGTGCAACTCAAACCAAGAAATGGATTCGGAACACCTCAAAATCTGTGCTTCATTGGCTGGTCATGATAATATCTTTGAAAAATATTGGAGTGCAAGAGGTCAAATGACTTTATTGTCAAACGCCTGGCATTAGAAAACAACAACAACTTCCTAATAAAGGTGACAGAAATGCTCGCGTATTTTCCTTTTTCTTTTGAGAGGCAGTTAGTATCATGAAAGTTCGAGAGAGCTATTCGATGTTATGAAATATATAACTCCTTTAACTAAATAACAAGATAAACAAGAAACTTTACAAATTAAAACATTTTTGTGTAGTATCAAATTTTTGCTCTTTCTCCTCTTATTGAATATATCCCTGGTGAGAAAATTAACCTGTATGTGCAGACATTTCAATCTCAGACTACGGGCAGGTCTGTTTTACGTAAATAAAATAATCTGCAAAAATGTTACATAAATCTTTCCTTATAAGGTGATGAGAGTTTTTCCTAAACATGCCGCAAAATTGTTAATATTGATACATTGTTTTGTTTCCTTATATTGGAGTTTTATGATACAATTATTTTCGCACTCTATTTTCCTAATGTCCTCTATTTGTATATGTCTTTCTCTTTCTTTATACAGGAAAGATCCGAGAATGAAATTCTTTGAGATGTTGTATGACAGTCCGGAAGAAGATCTGGTGCACAAAGGTATCACTATTGGAATACTTGGACTTCCTCGTGTTGACTTCGATATCATGTTGGCTGAAAAACAAACTACCATGCTTCATTCGTCTGACGTAAGTTTAACTACTATTGCTTCGTATCTTCATTCCAAAGTAACTGTTACCAGTCATGCAAAGAAGCACCCCTTCACAATTCCTGACCTGGGTGAAGAAGAGCCAGTTCCTGATAAGTTTCCTTGTGACAACATACCTTCTTCACCTGACATTAATCTTTTAGAGAGAATAGATGCAAAGCATATCTGGAAGATGAATAAAACACATCCACCTATGTACTAACACTTCTAAGTTCAGATATTTTATGTAATTTGAAAAATGGAGTCTACAAATAAATCTTAGAATTTTTTGAAATCTGAAGTTACTATTATTTTATTGTTGAGAATGCTTTCCATCCTAATTCTTGCATCATGCTGGTGGTGGTGGTCGTGGGAGTGGCATTGGTGGTGGTGGTGGCATTGATGGTGGTGGCAGCAGCAGGGCAATAATTAGCCAACTACCACCACCAATCTGTCTTCACGAATAGAGCCCTTTAACCTGTCTCATTCTCAATGTTGTGAGGGTTTCGAGCCAGTTTAAGAGGACAAGGTAGTCTAGGTGTTTTCATAATGTGCAATGCTGATTTTAAGTGATTATTTCTCCGAAAGTATAAACTGTGTTAATTTCAAATTTTTACATATTACTCTACATGCTTTCAGGATTATATTGGTGCTTAGTTTGTTATATTAACTGCTATGATTGAGTTTTAAGAAAATTGTATTCAAATGAAAGAAGAAAAAAAAAAAAAAAAAAGAAAAAAGAAAAAAATTGTTAAATTCATGCACCTTTCTTATTTAACACAATATTATTAATGTCAAAGACAACTGTTATTAACTTATAATCACTAGACTTCGGATTT
This sequence comes from Periplaneta americana, assembly GCF_040183065.1. Lineage (NCBI taxonomy): Eukaryota > Metazoa > Arthropoda > Insecta > Blattodea > Blattidae > Periplaneta > Periplaneta americana. The sequence continues at coordinate 20,846,083 of NC_091124.1, forward strand.
TAGGTAAAAACCTATTTTAATCCTTAAAAGATAAGTTCATAGAAACTTGCAAGTACATGTTTCATATAAAACTATGCCTAAAATTGGTATTTTAATAGGACCTAAAAATGCCTATTTTGACCTATTAAATATGTTTTATCTCTAATAGGTCAAAATATCCATTCTTATTTCGAAAATTTGTATTTAAAATTCCAAAAGTGTTCCTGGTTCTGTTGGAAATAAAGTACGGGATAAACTGGAGCAAGTTCTGCAGAGAAATCTAGGACTGAAGGACCTGCGTACTGCTTCAGATATCCTAGCAGGGAAGAACACGGATTCACAGTGTAACATTCCTGTCCGTCTAATTGAAATATGCTCCTGTTACTTCAGTGGATGTGGAGCATTCATTTTCAGCATACAAATTTGTGTTCAGTGACAGACGGCATTGGTTTTTAGTTGAAAATTTAGAAAAAAGTATTAGTAATTTATTGTGAAGGTAATTATGGACATAAACGGACAAGGCTTGGTAAAAATTGATTATATTTGACTTGTTTGTGTACTGAATTTCACATTTAATTGTTTAGTTTAAGCCTATGTATAACTAGTTAGATATTTGTTGTTCTTGTATTTTTAGTAGTAGCAGTGGTAACGGTGTATAAGCATTTAAAATTATTAAATTCTAGAAGTGAAAATTCCTGATGATTTGGAACATGTTTTTAAAGAAAATATTATTTTTTGTTAGAGTCTATTTTCAATTCTTTAGAGACTATGTCCTACACTTTTAAGTCTATTTTAGTCACCTAAATTACATTTTAACGACCTAAAAATCCGTACCCTAATAATCACAAACAACACTTAAACAATTAAAACACAAAAAATACTGATCAAATTAAAACGGGTAGAATACAAATTCAAAAGATCCGACATTCAGACCCAACTCGTAACAATATATAAAGGTACGGTCACACGTCGCTAATTTTGCTGCGCAACTTTTGTACTGGAGCTGCAAAAGTTGCGTGTCGTGTTCACACGTAAGCCAAAAGTAGCGCGTGCTGCGCAATCCGAGTGCAGCAGAAGTTGCAATTGGAGGTTACGAGTCTGTTCACACCTGAGCACAGTATACTGTGACCTGAGAGGATGGTTCACACCGTAAGCAACGGTTCACACACAAGGCGCTACTTTTGCAGCCGCAGTCTTGCTGCAGGTTTCCAGTTCCGTGTTGACTTCTCAATATACATTTTGTGGTTATGTTTGCATTATTATGAAACTAATGCGATAACTTACTTATCTATTGCTTTTCTGTCCTAACTAGTATTCAGAAATTGGCATTATTTTTACTATAAAGCTTTTAAAAATGCCTATATACTTGCATGATAACATTGATAACCAACAGCATATTCACGTAATCAATGTTGGCAACCCTCCTGTTTCAAACTACGCTACGGAAAATTAAAAAAAAAAAATGAATTATATCGTCAGCAAATATACTCAGACTGTGTTGTACATTTAGTAACTGTTACAAATAATTTATTTTCATCACATATAACATTAAAATATATCCAAACAATAAAAGTGTCATTGGCACATTTGGGTGGCGACACTGGTCGCAATCGCAGCAAAAGTTTCAACAAAACCAAAGACGTTTTATAGTTTAACCCTACATCTAGACTTCTATGATCTAAGCCTAGACTCACTACGAGCGCTGTTCCTCAACCAAAAATTGAACACTTTCGTGCATCTCCATCTTGAGGGCGAGTACCATGTGACTACATATGTTTACGTCACGATTCCGCCTAATTTGAAATAACATAGAAGGTTATTCAGTATTATTGAATGTGTTAGGAGTAAGTGCGTATTCATTTAATCAGTAGTGTGTGTAATAGTGTTTATATAGTTTAAATGAATCGTTCTCCTGTGATATACGTGAAATCACAGTGCAGGCCTACTACCATAGACAGAAATTGGCATTATTTTTACTATAAAGCTTTTAAAAATGCCTATATACTTGCATGATAACATTGATAACCAACAGCATATTCACGTAATCAATGTTGGCAACCCTCCTGTTTCAAACTACGCTACGGAAAATTAAAAAAAAAAATGAATTATATCGTCAGCAAATATACTCAGACTGTGTTGTACATTTAGTAACTGTTACAAATAATTTATTTTCATCACATATAACATTAAAATATATCCAAACAATAAAAGTGTCATTGGCACATTTGGGTGGCGACACTGGTCGCAATCGCAGCAAAAGTTTCAACAAAACCAAAGACGTTTTATAGTTTAACCCTACATCTAGACTTCTATGATCTAAGCCTAGACTCACTACGAGCGCTGTTCCTCAACCAAAAATTGAACACTTTCGTGCATCTCCATCTTGAGGGCGAGTACCATGTGACTACATATGTTTACGTCACGATTCCGCCTAATTTGAAATAACATAGAAGGTTATTCAGTATTATTGAATGTGTTAGGAGTAAGTGCGTATTCATTTAATCAGTAGTGTGTGTAATAGTGTTTATATAGTTTAAATGAATCGTTCTCCTGTGATATACGTGAAATCACAGTGCAGGCCTACTACCATAGACAAATAAATAATGTGCTGCATATGAGGCCCATACAAATAGTGTATATATATAGTATTTTAATCATATTTCTTTGTTATAACTATAAGTGAAACCATCGTGTGCTGTTGTGCTGCATACAACTGTACAAGTAATGTTCTTTTATCATTTATTTTCATCGTACTTCTGTATAAAATTCCGTAAGTGGAATCATGGTGTATAGTTGTGCTGCATATAACTGTACCAATCGACGTAAGAAGGATTCGGGAATTTCTTTTCACAAGTAAGTTAGTTACGTATATGATATATTGTGCTAGGATATTGTAAAATGACTGAGAACATTAGTACATATTTTTTGTGTTAAAAGAAGAGAATGTTTTATAGGAATAAGCGCAAACTTTCTTTTTAGGTTTCCATTGCAAAATCCTGAGCTTCTCAGTAAATGGTTATCTGCTGTTAAACGCGATAAATTTATGCCATCAATTCACCACAGGCTTTGTTCAGTTCATTTCATAGAATCTTGTTTCTGGAAGACTAATGGTAACAAGTTACTGAAAGCTGAAGCAATTCCATCAGTTTTTAATTTTCCAGCCCATCTCACAAAGGTAATCATAAAATAAGTTGTAAAAGGCCATAGCCTAGTTAGATTTTTGACCTTTAAAATAATGTTTTTTTTTTTAATGTTCATTTAATTTATTTGTAACTTATATCTGAAGTTAGACTGTACTGAAAGTTACTTATAACATACATCCATGTCTATATTTGCAAATCATAATTAAAATGCTCATAAGTTAATGTTTTTTTTATGTGTTGAAACCCATATGTCCAAATTCAGAATTCTTACCACTTCTAAAATTTATTTCAAATTGAACAGCCACCCCATAGAGTATTAACACAGTCTACTATATACAGTCGCGAAGCTCAATATGTAGTAAAAATGCAAACATAGGTAGTTGCCCACCACTAGGATCGCTACTATCGCCTCATCATCGCAGATCTCTCTCCTAGTAGACGACAAAATATGTTACACTTTCGTTGTGTTCTTTTGGAAAAATTAACACCTTCCTTCCATTATTGAAATATTAAATGCATAAAGTTAATTTATTATTTTAATGAAGTATATTAAATTCCACCATAAACTCGAAGATACCTGCAAGAAATAGGTTAATATTATTTTTGTTTGTGCAAAACGAACTGAAATTTACTATAATCGCTTCACTCATTCAAGATTATAGCGATAATTAACTATGAAACCAATAAATACTAATTTTCATTTCCCTTTACAACAATAATAATGGAAATATGAATTAATGGAGTAACTTACGTGTACCGGTACTTGTAGTGTATGCTTACGTAGTTAACAAAGTGGGGTGAGGTTAAGCAATAATAATCACACCAGAATTGGAAATAAAACGTGATCAATAAATTTTATTGTAACAGACTTTTTCTACGTCTCAAGTAAAGTAACAAATAAAAATAACAACAAAATTAACAGCTATAATTAAAAACATATCCTTTGAAAAAAAAAAAAAGTAGGCCTAAGCAATAATAATCCCACTAGGATTGAAAATAAAACGTGATCAATACATTTCATTAAAACAAACTTAATTTTTCTACGTCTCTAGTAAAAAATTATTATTCCAATTATTGTATTTTAGCCATTAATATTTTCATTACAACCAATAACAAACATTTCACAAGCATCAATGTGAAATACGCAACGAGCTAGCACTCGATGGAAATAGGACACAGTCCAAAGTCGACCGTGGACAGTCTATTGTTTCTAGTTGCTAACTGCCTGGAGCGCTTTATCACGAGATTTGCAAAAAATCACCTCAAGCTTCGCGACTGTATATAGTAGACTGTGGTATTAAAGAGATCATTAGAATCAGATAAACATGAAACAAATGAAGGAAGTAGGCCTAACAGTGGCACTGTTTTAATAAATACTGATCAGGTCGTAACAGAGCACAACTATACTCTTAGTCCCAGAAAAAAAAAAATGTAAATTAATGGAAAAAGAGCTGGAAAGAAAGAATGAACAAATTGAAAGTTTAAGATGTCTAAATTCCACATACAGAAAGAAAACTCACAAAGAAGAGGGTTCAATTAACAAATTGAAAGTAGCAGTAAAAGAATTGAAAGAAAAAATCTTGCCAGTGAGCACATACTATCAGTCATGCAGGATAATTTTTCATATGTGATGTTAGATATAATTTCTAGAGCATCTGGTGAACAGAAGGGTGAATATGCTGATATACTTAAGAAGTTTGCCATAACAATGCACTTTTATTCACCAGCTGCATATGAATATCTCAGGCAGAATCTAAATAATTCTTTACTACATGTTAATACCTTACGCATGCGGTACAATACAGTAAGAGGGGATCCGGGTTTTACTAGGAAGCTTTCCTTGCATTAGAGGAACGTGCTAAGCTTTCTTCTCATCAAATATGGGTTGTTTTCAAGTTTGATGAGATGTCAATTAAAAAGTGCATTGAATGGAATGGTAAGAAATTTGTTGGGTATGTTGATTTGGGAGGAGTATGTTTATCCGAAACAGAGGAAGCAAAGGAAGTTCTTGCACTAATGGTGGTAGCTCTGAATGCTTCCTGGAAAATCCCAATCGGTTATTACCTGATAAATGGGTTATCAGCTGAGATAAAGAAAAATATATTCGAAGAAGCCGTAAAAAGATTGCAAAACATAAATTTGAATGTTAATTTCCATCACGTGTGATGGTTTAACTTCAAATATTTTTGTTGGAACCAAGTTAGGCTGCAGTTTTTTGGTAGAATCACTAGATCCATCTTTCGAAATAGGTGAACCTAAAATTCAGGTCATGTTGGATGCTTGCCACATGATAAAGTTAGTGAGAAATTTATTTGGTGAACTAAAAACTATTAAAAATCAAAATGGCAAAATAATAAGCTTGAAATTTATTGAACTATTACAGAATATGGTTATTTGTAAGAAGTCGTCACTGAACGATTCACATCGTTTATAGTTCACTTCTAGGGTATTGTTACACAAGATGGATGCACTGAACGATTCACATCATTTATAGTTCACTTCTGTGAACGATTCCATTGTCTATTGTTACACAACACACTAAACCTGGAATAATTTAAGCTTATTAATCAAATAAATAATTCTAATTACTGTTTTTTATATGCTCACCTGTATGTAATTTCTATTTTATACATATTTCATTGTTATTTTCCATCCGAAGATCATTAAGAACGCTGAATATTACTTAATATCTCCTATCTTTCTTCAAATAGTGTTTATATGCCATGTTAATTTTCATTTGTTTTCATAAGTTAACAATGATGCACATTGGGAGCAACTTATAAGAAATTATTTTCCTACACAATCCACGCTATATTCACGTTGTTTTGGAATTATTAATCGAAGATGGTTTGCTTATTGTTTATTACACGCACATTTGTATGTAATATCTATTCCATACGGTTTTTTTTCTATCCCCCGATCATTAAGAATGGTGAATATTGTTCATGCTTGTTTCTTGTATTTCTTAAAATAATGTTATGTGGCATGTTAGTTTTTATTTGTCGTTATTTACGTAAAAATGATACGCCAAAAAATAAAAAATAATAATAATTTCGTACTCACTCCACATCCTATGTATTCACATTTGTTTTTCAGTGATTTATTAAAGAATGTACCGGTATTTAAAAGACTAATAATTTAGAAACATGTTACATAAATCATCCTTGTGCCAAAAGAGAATGCTCCCTGGACCAAACTGTCGTATTTTGCAGTGGTCGTCAGTACTCGCTGAAATGGGTAATAATAATATAATAAAATAATGTTGTACGTAGCATTTAGAAACATGTTACATAAATCATCCTTGTGCCATAAGAGAATGCTCCCTGGACCAAATCATCGTATTTTGCAGTGGTCGTCAGTACTCGCTGAAATGGGTAATAATATTATATAATTGTTTTGCACGTAGCAAGTGGGGCTGCAAGCCCTGATGATGATCCTACGTGTAGCACATGATGCAAAAAGCGGGGTATCGGGGCTACAAGCCTTGATGATGATCCGACGTGTAGCACATGATGTAAAAAGCAGGGTATCGGGGCTCCAAGCCCCGATGATGATCCGATGTGTAGCACATGATGTAAAAAGCGGGGTATCGGGGCTGCATCCCCGATGATGATCTGACGTGTAACACATGACGTAGAAAGCGGGGTATCGGGGCTGCAAGCCCCGATGATGATCCGACATGTAGCACATGATGAAAAAAGCGGGGTATCGGGGCTGCAAGCCCTGATGATGATCTGACGTGTAGCACATGATGAAAAAAGCGGGGTATCGGGGCTGCAAGCCCCGATGATGATCCGACATGTAGCACATTATGAAAAAAGCGGGGTATCGGGGCTGCAAGCCCCGATGATGATCTGACGTGTAGCACATGATGAAAAAAGCGAGGTATCGGGGCTGCAAGCCCCGATGATGATCCGACATGTAGCACATGATGAAAAAAGCGGGGTATCGGGGCTGCAAGCCCCGATGATGATCTGACTTGTAGCACATGATGAAAAAAGCGGGGTGTCGGGGCTCCAAGCCCCGATGATGATCCGACATGTAGCACATGATGAAAAAAGAGGGGTATCGGGGCTGCAAGCCCCGATGATCTGACTTGTAGCACATGATGAAAAAAAGCGGGGTGTCGGGCACTTAAAAGTGCCTTTTCGAAAGCATGGTGATGCGCATTTGACAAACGCAGTGCACGTACTTTCTAATAATCCCTTTTTATTTTTCGTTATTTACGTAAAAATGATGCGCCAAAAAATAATAATAATAATTTCGTACTCACTCCACTTCCTATATTTACATTTGTTTTTCAGTGATTTATTAAAGAATGTACCGGTATTTAAAAGACTAATAATTTAGAAACATGTTACATAAATCATCCTTGTGCCAAAAGACAATGCTTCCTGGACCAAATTATCGTATTTTGCAGTGGTCGTCAGTGCTCGCTGAAATGGGTAATAATATAATATAATTATGTTGTACGTAGCAAGATCGATTATTCAATTGATAGGATATTTTATGAGGTTGTCATGACTGAGATATCTATTGTCAATTGCTTTTATTTGTCAGAAGGCCTTGACTGACGGGTATATAAGGACCGGCGCTCTTAGGGGTGGAGGTCGGGGTTTGGGATGGCTCACAAGTAACAAGGGAGAGAGACACCTAGTATTTTAAAGATTTATATCGTTCACTAGATGAGTTGATTCAACTAACCTGGAAATAATGTGAATCGTTCAGCGACGACTTCTTGTAAATAACCCAGAATATTCAGGTTATTGAAGGACTGACTTTGGCAAACAAAGTATCAATGCGTCACATTAATTATTTCCAACAGGAAATGAAGGTTAAGCTGAATCTTACTTGCTAGGGCTGAAAGATCAATATGACATCCCTTTGTATAAGACAGCAAGAAAAACTGCAATCGTAGGGTTTTTGTCATTGTGTCGAGGAGTTAGAAATATTTACAATGAATTGATTGAGGCAGATCAGATGAGTTATTTAGCCACCTATAAGTTCAGTCAAGATCATTTATTACTCTTCTTCAATAAAATCCGAAGGAGACTTGAACACAACAATAACCCCACAGCTCTGCAGTTCAAAGCAGCATACAAACATTTATTAGTTGTAAATGAAGTAAAGAGTAAGAAGAATACTGGAAATATCACAGAGAGGAGTAATGTCCAGTTATTACCTTGGTGTGGGGCTAGCAAGCCACATGTTGAGCCCCTTACTGAAGATCCTCTGTGTTCTGGAAATATGAGACGCTATGACAACAGTAATAATCTACCTGCAGAAGATCTCTATAGCACCTTTTTCCTCACTTCATTTGCACTGAGTGAATATTCAGAAAATGTAGTAATATACACAGCTGGTTATGTAGTAAAGCAAATTAGTAAAACGATAAACTGTGACACTTGTGAAGAAGCGCTTTATGACAATGAAAACTACAGCAAGGGAATGTCATTTTTGTTAAAGAAAAATAATGGAGGCCTTCATATTCCATCTGAGGATGTATGTCGCTGGTGTGAAAAGGCGGTTAGGTTATTGTTAAAAGAAAACAATGGTCTGCCTCCGAAAGGATCTTTGGCAAGTCAAGTGAAAAAATTAGTTCTGAACCAGCTCAATTCTTCAATCCTTGTCCCCCAGTTACATGACCATGTCTTAGACAATGAATATCCCGAAAATCACATTTTAAGAATAATGCATCTGACAATAAATTTGTATGTGAAAAATCAGATGTCACCACACTACACTGCAAAATCATACAGTATTGCTTTGCACAAGAAGATAGACAGCATCTCTCTAAATCAGTTTTATTTATTTATCAATAGGTGAGTGCAAAATAAATCTGGTTAAGTATTTTCATACTATCTAGATATATGGCCTGGTTATAATATTTTGACATTCTTGCACATATTCGATTTAATAATAACAGTTGATGCATTTCCTTGTTTATTGAAATATTTATTATTAGACATAAGCAAAATGCACACTGTGCAAGATTAAGTTGATGTCCTAACTCGAGTAATGAAATATTTCAGGGACTCCATCGGTACGATTTGATGACTTGTGTAAATATGAATAGGTCTAATCACGAATACAAGAATTTTTAATTGACAGTTTTAGCATAACAGCTTAATATTTGTTGTTCACAAAGATGACGATTACTGACTGACAGTTCCAGTTTCTTCAATTATTTGCTGTTGTAGACTACTACAGGAATGCAGGTGATTACGTTTCACTGTTTATATTTGTTTTTATCCTTGCTACTCTCTTACCTTATAGGTATTTGTTTTTTTTTTTAATGATACTGTATAGTAATAAATCTTAGTATCTTTTGCGGTTGCTTTCTATCAGCGTTACTTTTCGTTCGCTATTGTCACGACCGCAAGATGCACACAAAGTGCAAGATGAAGTTAATGATCTCACTCGGTTATTGAAATATATTTCAGGAAGCCCATTGTACGGATATGATGAATTATGAAAATATAAATAGGCCTAAGTCACAAAGACGACGAAGATTGTTGACTGACAGTTGCAGCATTAATATCTTTAATTGGTAATTTCCTAGAAGACGGGCAAAATCCAACATGGCTGACGAAAACTACCAAAAACGTTCTGCCAACTATGAAGCTCAAATGTCACCAAACATCACACAATAGAAGATGGAAAATCAAATATATATCCATATTTTAGAGATGAACAAGCCCTCCAAAAAATTTAAATATATTTAATTTTTCATCTTTGATTTTTTTGGCTTTCGGTGGCATTCGAACTTCATAGTTGACAGTACTTTTCTGGCAGTTTTCGTCCGCACTTTACTCCCAAAAACCACTAAAACACAAAACATAATAATTTATAATCTTATCAAATAAAATTCAATTCTCATTTATGTCTTCAATGACAACCACTTCACTTCCATATATGACACAGGCTTTAAGGCAATCTAAACAAACTATGCAGGCAACAAAGACCTAAACCAACACTTTGTCGTACAGTCAACTTCGCATAAATAAACCATGTATTTACACAAAATGAAATTCTCTTCGAACACTCATTACACCTTAACGTATACAGAAAATTCAGTAAATAATTCCTTGGAACCACAGAAACAGTTTTCTCCTCAACATTCAACACAATTATTATTCACCAGCGAAAGAACTAAACCAAAATCGACACAAAATTTAATACTCTGTTCTAAGTTCACACATCTTTCACAAATATCATAAAAAAAAAACAAACTTTCAATAGCTTTAGCCATCAGACACGACATAACACCACTCACGTCAAACAACCAAAAACTGACACCGTCATTATCCATTCAAAATTAATGAAAATTCTAGAACAAGTGGCAACTATAACCAATCAAATTAAAAGAAAATCACGGCGACACCTAGTATAAAAAACCTACAACTAACATATAAAAGTCACTAAAAGATCACTAACATTTAACTCTGAAATAAAAAGGTTGGTAATGCTTACTACATTCAACCAAGTGCCCGTCTTCTATGAAATTACCCTTTAATTATTTGATGTTATGTCACAGGAATTACGTTTTACTATTTATATTTGTCTTTATCCTTCTTACTCTTAGGCTCAAGTTTGGTTGTTTTTATTTTTGTAGTAATATATCTTAGTTTGTTATACGATTGCGTTCTATCAGCATTGCTTTCTGTCCGCTATCGTCATGACCTCAAGCTGGCGGCGAGCGATCGCTACTACAGTGACTGTATACTAACAGCTGTTCGACAGAGAGACCTACCAATCTTGATAATAATCTAGACCTACATATGTTATAATATACGTAGGTCTAGATAATAATAATCGCAATAAAAATAAAATAATTAAATTAGCATTCTGTATCTCGTACATACAGGTGTAAACCAAAGAAGGTATAAACCAACGAGTTGGTGTAAACAGAACCTTCTAAAAATACTACACGACCCGAGACCAGTCGCTGAAAGCTTAAATGAGTAGGCCTAAACATGGTGGGCAGTTGAGTGGAAGCGCGCGTTCTTCATGTGGTTGTTCATTGTGTTTCCTATGTTATTTGTCTCTAGTGTAATCATTGGGGTATTAATAAGTTAGCATTTTGTAAGAGAGTTACGATCTTGTAACAGATATAATTATTTTCATACAGAACCAAGTTTGAAAATGTCATTTGCAATAATACCCTATAAGGTACGTTGTTACCAAACTTAACCTTAAAATGCCTCGCACTTGCAGTGTTCCAGGTTGTAAATCGAATTATAATAAACGAAGTTCGTTTGTACACGTCTTTTTGTTTCCAAAAGATAAATATTTAAGGGATAAGTGGACAAGAAACATCCATCGTGAACATTTTATTCCAACAAAGAATTCAGTAGTGTGTATAAAACATTTTGATTCTGATTTCGTTATCAAAGAAGATAAATTTCCATGTGCGGATGGTTCTTTTATAATTGTGCCCAGAAAACACTTGAGACTTCAAGAAGGAGCATATCCAACGATTTTTGAAAATTTACCCTCAAATTTAACTAAACAATTGCGACAGAAAAGAAAAAACCTTAGTGAACGTTTAGCTACCGGTACTGTTGTTGCACGTGACAAACAACATCAATTTGAAGAATGGAATGAAAGAGACAACGTAATTGGATCTCAAGAATTTAAGAACCAGGTCAGTAATAGAAATATTTCCCTCTTCATTTTTATAGCTGGAGATTATGTCCTATTATACAAAATTGTGGACAGCTGCTTGGATTACTGAAGAATACGATACAGCCACATTACACCCCACTGATGAAACAAAGATGGTGACGACGTAATATAATAATTTTATATGCAAGGCATACCAAAATCTCAACAAACCAAACCAAACCTAACCTAACCTAACCTGTCACATTCTCAGCCTTACGAAAACTCTCAGTCTACCAAAAAACATAAAGTTCGATATCGTATTCTCCAGGGGCGCGCTTTCGTACAGGGGCAATGGCATTTCCTCTAAGGTTAGAAAAATTAGGGGCTAGAAAATATTGAAAATAGGACGCATATTTATAAGACATTTCTTTCGATTAACATACGCACGCTCTCTCTCTCGCTCTCTCTCTCGCTCTCTCTCTCTCTCTTATTAATATTTTCTAGCTCCTAGGGTCTACTTTACTTTAAATTTTATATTTTTAAATTAATAATTTCATTCAATTAATACACATAAGATTTCCTTTACTCTATATTTTCGGTATTCTTTTAAATTTTAATTCATTCACATGAATTTACTTTACATGCGTACATAATCTTGTCCTTTACACGATCTCATTAAAATAATATTGTGACCTTGACTGCGGGATTCAAAATGGCGGATTGTTATGATTGTGTAATAAAGTGCTCTAATTGATTTGAACTTATCCTGTGTGTAGGCCTACTAACAGATCTACTAGATAAACATGTTTTGAATAAGTGATAAACCTACGTATTAAAAAAGTATACGTCAAAGCTGTAGTTATATAGTACTCGTGTCCACATCTGTGGAGTAACGGTCAGCGCGTCTGGCCGCGAAACCAGGTGGCCCGGGTTCGAATCCCGGTTGGGTTTTTTTCCGGGGTTTTCCCTCAACCCAATACGAGCAAATGCTGGGTAACTGGACCCCGGACTCATTTTACCGGTATTATCACCTTCATTTCATTCAGACGCTAAATAACCTAATGTTGATACAGCGTCGTAAAATAACCCAATAAAATAAATCAAAATATAGTACTCGTCCAACAACATGGCTGCCTCAGCAGACGACGGCTGGCGTTCCTTGTATCGAGCAGACTATCCACTGACGTGTATACATAGATGGTTGGATCATAACCTACCTATACGCTTTTGGGTCAAGACTATTAGATTGTTGTAGGAGATGGTGTGTAATCTAGACGGCCATCATAAGTCGAGAAATATTTGCTTGATTTGAATAAGTATTTTAATACTTAATGCGTTATTGAAGTGATGCCAGGCTGTACTGCTCCTAATTGTACAAATAGCTCCCAAAAGGGGTTCAAACTGTATCATTTTCCAACTGACAAAGAGAGAAATTCTATTTGGGTCCAGAATTGTGGAAGGGAACAGGGTTGGAAACCGACGAAGCATACATGCGTCTGTGAAGTAAGTGAAATTGTATATATTTTATATTTAACTGCAGCTTCAGATTTGCCGTAATATATTCCACAAGAATCTAATTTTAAAGATATTGCAAATAAATGATTCCGTGTATAAACTGTCACCGCACCTGTATATATGAATGAATAATTCGTATCTTTTCCTTTACATTGAAACATTTATAAATTTTCAGGAATACTATTTAAAGAGTAGCTTAATAGTTCGAGTTGAGTCATAGTGGCTAAATTCAATACTGTCTTGAATATAAATATTCCCAGTTTGTAATTGGGCAAGAGTCTCTTTTGGATTAATACTAATATTCCTTGTGGTGTCAGTCGCTTAGGTAATCGAATTTTATGCCTGAAATACCCATACCCTCAACAATTTTTGATGTCCCTAAAATACCAATGGAACATTATAAGTAATGTAAATGTAATTGGATTCCGTCAGTTATAAGTTATTATGAAAATAGTCATTGGCATTTATTCGTTATGCATTTGTATCTGATGTTGACGTTTTTGTGATTTTGTTTTTCTTTTACACGCTAAGAAGTTTTATGCATGTCTACCGATACATATATTCTTGAATAGCAATCAGTTAAGCAATTTCCTTTCGCGCTACTCAGCATGAGTAGCTCATGTGTGTCAACTGAAAAGAAGACATTATTGTTGTTTTTATTCCAGAACATTGTAAGCTAAATTAATATTGGGTAAATCTTTACAATGTGAGGGCAGCAATGAACCTCCAGGTTCCTTAAAAGTCATAAGTAAATCTTTACAATAGCGTTACCAAAGGAAGACTGATGGCAAAGACACTACAAGATAGCGTGGAAGAGAGGGGTTTGAGTGGGGTAGTGATATTCTTAGACAATTGTGAGTATATGTAAGTCATAGAACCAAGAGCCTGAACGAACCCAACCTAACCTGTCACTGATTCGACGTCACGAAAACTGGTCTTTCCTCAATATAAGGAAACTCACGGAAATGATGTAGGCTATGTGCTTTCCACCCCTATGAAGTGATCCTGCTTGCCTGCACCTCCCTGCCAGTCCCCACTTTCACAGCAACTTTCTATCGTTATTTCGGTGCGAAATTCATGTCGACATTATATTTTTCTATTGTTTATGGTACATATGACTCAGCTATAAGCCAAGTACGTAAATACATCTATGCTTTAACGTGGTATATCAATTTTAAAGAAATACCTACTGGTAATGTAGGCACTTTTATAATTAATTTCACAGCAAAAAAAATTAATATCAAACTTTGCAGTATTGTTTCCGACATTGCCAAATATTTATGTAGCAAGTAGTAAAAAGCCTAATTTTCTTCAGTTCGAGTTGCATTTTAAAAATTCGTACCTTATTTCACTAAGGATTAGTGTCAATTTTTGCTATTTTCGGATTCTTAATAAGAAAAGGCTTCATTATCAGATCACAAACGCTGGTAGTTCAACTCCCAATAGTTCACGAGAATCTGTTTGTACAGACCCAAAGGTAAAATTTGGACCACCTGAGCATGCACAGTATGTTTATAACTGGAACTTTGAAAATTCATGAGGCCCAAATTTTGTTTTTGGCTCTGTAGGCTTACATGGTTGGAAGTCAATGTCATTGTTGGGACACTAAGGACGAATATGGACTTGCAACTTCAGAAATGACAGTAAATTATTTTCATGGATAGCCACCTAGATAACATGGACAACCGCCTTTATGGTTAACAGTTTTCTTCGTGTTCATAACATGGTAGTCTTCAATCAATTACATTTCGTTTTTTGCCTTTCCTGAAAGCCTTATAATTGTGACAATTGCCCTTAGTGAAATAAGTACGGAAATATGTTCATAGGCCTAATAAAATTTCCCCTTTTCCACTATGCACTATGATGGAGAGGTATCCTAAAGAAGTTTGCAGAGATAATTTTCACTCTTCATCTCCATTGATTTCAGGAAGTTATATCGAAAAATATGTCTGAGAGTATCAAGAATCATTTTGGAAATTACTACTAGTTTTGGAGATATTGAGAAGTAGGCCTAATTATGCTCTCTAGTATGAAATTCACGATTCTAGTGAAATTGTTAAAGGAAACTAAATAGTTGAGATAATACTAAGAAGTGTGTTTCTTGTCCTCCCCATATATTTTTGCAGTTCACAGTTTTAATACACTCAGGGACAAAAAAAACCGGACACTTTGATATTAGCTGGTATTTTGCAAAACATTATCTTCTCATACAATATTATGGTAGCCATCTGTTGTTATGGAGACGTATATACATTGTTGATTGTTTTTTGTTTTATAAACAAGCCATTACAACCAAATATTCCAGTTTTGCTTTCGGAGTCTCAGCTATAACAATTTTGTCTCAACCATTTTGTGCTTCATTATCGTTATCATTCGTTATTTCTTTATTTTTACATTTTCTGAGTTTTAAGTGAGGTTGTAACATTTGTCTTAAAACAAGATGCGACCTGAAGATGTGGCTCGAGCTGTAGCCCTTTACGATGATGGACGCAGTGTACGTTACATTGCAAATGTTATGAATATGGCTAGAAGCACAACCCATGATGCCATAAAACGGTATAGAGAGACCCTAGAATATACCAGAAGACCAGGTTCGGGTCGTCCAAGAGCTACAAATCCAAATGAAGACAGGTATATGGTGTTGAGAGTTCTTAGGGAGTGCAACCTGCCCAGCAATTTGTTAACATGCATGGACGCCCAATTTCGGCCAAAACAGTTAGAAGGAGGTTGAAAGCAAGTGGACTGATATCAAGTAGACCTGCAACTGGTCCCAGACTTCTCAGGATGCATCAAGTTGAACGACTGCGTTTTGCAAATGATCACAGGGATTGGAGAAATGGACAGTGGAGCTGTGTTCTGTTCACAGATGAGTCCTGCTTCAATCTGTGCTCACCTGATGGACGTGAAAGAGTTTGGAGAAGGAGGGGAGAACGATTTTCACAGTGTTGCATTTCCGAAAATGTGCCGTATGGAGGTGGTGGAGTGATGGTTTGGGCAGGAGTGTGTACGGATGCTCGTACAGAGTTGGTTTTTGTTGAAAATGGCAGACTAACAGCTGATATGTATATAAATGAATGTTTGGCTGATCATGTTGTGCCATTTGGCCAATTTGTAGGCGATAATTTTGTTTTAATGCATGATAATGCACGGCCGCATATTGCCCATGCAGTCGGAGATTATCTCCAAGAAGTGGGAATCTATGTTTTTCCATGGCCAGCAAGGAGTCCAGACATGAACCCAATTGAACACGTGTGGGACATGCTGTGACGGCGTGTTAAGAATAGACGACTGAGACCAGAATCGTTACAAGAGTTGAGGTGAGCACTTGGCGAAGAATGGGAACTTATTCCTCAAGACATTGCTAACCAAATTGAGAGCATGCCAAGACGTATGGATGCAGTTATTCAAGCCAGAGGGGGTAATACCCGTTACTAAAAAGAGTTTTTAATGTTTAAGGCACCATAAAATGAAAAAAACAGTTAGATCAAATGATGCCATAGTTATATGCCCGTTATAATTTTCTCATCAGAGATTTTTTTTTTTTTTTTCAAATGTTGTCGTATAAGGTGCTAAATGAAACATTATTTTGTTTAAATGGGTTTTGTTTCATTTTGAAATAATTGGCAACAAAATACAAGCAAATATAGAAGTGTCCGTTTTTTTTTTGTCCCTGAGTGTATTTACCTTGTGCTTATCTTTTTATAGGCACATTTTGAAGAATCACAGTTTGAGTCACATAGAGCAGATGGACTAAGGAAATTGAAACCGAATGCTGTACCTACTATTTTTAACCATGTTCCACCTCATCGAAACTACACAAGAAGACTGAAGAAAGAGGATACTGGTGTAAGGTTTTGCTCCAATTCATATTTATGAATAATGATTGGAAAATAATTGTATGGCGATTTCAATTACAATTTTTGCATATTGTTTAGAAAGGAAGAATCCCTGCATACATTATTTATGTTTTATGCATTTTTCTGGGTTTCAGTCTCCGAGCAAAGAAAATGAGAAGAAACAAAGTGGAAATAGTAGGTTGGAAATAGTTTCCAGAGATGAAAAAGAAACCGAAAAAAATGCAGGATACAGCTCTAAAAATACGAAAGTTGTAGAAGAAATTGTGAAGGTTTGTTAATGGCAGTTTAAGGTAACAAGGTAGTGTAAATCTGCTGTAAAATAAAACAGCCCACATTTTGTTCTGTAATCTGTTTCATCAACTTTGAAAGTTATCAATTTGACAGTTTTAAGACAGATTAAAGAAACTCTGATGAACATAACCTGTAAATTTCAATGTGCTAGCAAACATATAATAATGTTACTAAAATATTTTAGAAAAAAAAAAGTCTTGTGGGGGAGGGGAAACAGGAAACACTGACATTTCAGTCCCAATTTTTTTCATAAACTAGTGGAAGGATTTGAATGAATATTTTTTTTACACACCCAACAGACATAATTTAATTTTGGTAACTAGAATCATTTTTCTATGTTAATCTCGGAATGATATTGTGAGTATTGCAACGCTCCGCCTCTGTCTACTTTGAATAGTTGGTAAAAATGATAAGTAAACAATACTTAAACAATTAAGTATTACCCTGTCGTCGAAAGGTATGATAGGGTCGACTGTCTCTTTGGTAAGGTGGTACAAAGAAAACACACCATATAAATCATCAACTCTCTCTGTTCACATTTATTAATAACACTATAGAAAAATGGAAATGAACCAAGGTCTCCAGTAAAAATACAATCACTGATAATTCACCAATGCATCGACACTGGCTTGCCACTAAAGGTCAGTGAACTGGCATTCACCATTACACCAACTAGTAACGCCATCTGTACTCACAGATTGTAATTATAAATAACTTGCTAGACAAGTCCTGACTTGTCTGATATGGCAGAAAGGCACTAATACACAACCAATGTAAAATCCCTTGACGAATGCCAGCTTATTCATGTATAATCTCATACTCCATAGGAAATCAAAATCTTTCTACTAATCATAATAAACTTAACCTTACTGACATGAAAACCTATTATGATTCCTGGTAGGCCAGTCTCGAAAACAACTCAACAATGGTCTCTCTTCAACACTCACACCTCCATAATCACACAGCATACTTCACTGCAGCTCGGCTACATTTCTACCTGTAGTAAGTCACAAACCCCGTTCGACCCCAGACTACAGCAGTCCATGTCCCTCCTGAACTGAGTCATCCGTGATCCCATCATGGATAGCTGTTACACCAACCCACAGCTCTCCACAGCTGCCGTCCAACCTTACTCCACGAGAGTCTCCCCCAAACTCAACGTGTCGAAATTCTCCCCCAGGAAAACCGACGCTAAAGAAAAAGAGAAAGCAAAAATGGCCAATGAAAATCAAAGCCTCTGTCACGTGATAACTAAATTCGTTCCTTATGCGTGAGAAAAGGGAGACCAAATGTTAAATGTTATGTTTTATTTAACAACGCTCGCAACTGCAGAGGTTATATCAGCGTCGCCGGATGTGCCGGAATTTTGTCCCGCAGGAGTTCTTTTACATGCCAGTAAATCTACTGACATGTGCCTGTCGCATTTAAGCACACTTAAATGCCATTGACCTGGCCTGGGGTCGAACCTGCAATCTTGGGCATAGAAGGCCAGCGCTATACCAACTCGCCAACCAGGTCAATAGGGAGACCAAGAATGGCAGAAATAAAACAAGCTATCTACAGGAGGAAGAAAGACTAAAAATGGAGGGCAAGGAAGGCCTCTATGAACAGTAAGGGTAACTAATAATAAAAAGAAAATAACAAGACTAAAGAAAAAAAGAAAAGAAAGAAAGGAAGATAGTGAAAATGAGAAATATGTACATAAATATGTAACTAAAATAGGCAAAATATGTAGATAAATAAAAATATGTAACAAAATCTGAGCTTTATTACGTGTATTTTTGCACACTGATAAGAAAACAGAACTGAAAAAAATTACAGGTGTGCCTGTGATTCAATCTCATTTAATTATTGTATGCAGGCGCAATTAATAGTGAAATACTTTCCATATTGTCTGTGGTCATCGATTGCCTTCTGTCTGTTAGAATGTTCTTATAAATGGAAAACGACCTCTCAACTTCACACAAAGTATCTGGCATGTATTTCATATGAAGAATGATACACGGAACAATGTTCTCAGGGAGCTCTGCACACTCAGCCTTTAAGTATTTGCATACAGTGTAGAAAGTTGTGTATCCTGGGCTGTTTTTCAATACATTATTAAATTTTACTGAAACACACT
The DNA here is from genome assembly GCF_040183065.1 of Periplaneta americana. Taxonomy (NCBI): domain Eukaryota; kingdom Metazoa; phylum Arthropoda; class Insecta; order Blattodea; family Blattidae; genus Periplaneta; species Periplaneta americana. Next base: position 20,865,597 of record NC_091124.1, read on the forward strand.
CACCGATTACTTCTGACACAACACTCAGTTTATTGATTGCATCTTTCACTATCGACATAGATTCATGGAGGGTCAAAGTTTTTAAAGTTTTATTATAATATTTGCTTTGGCAGTATCTTGTTGTCGTTCTCTTTATAATTTTGAAGGAAAAAAATAAATATTTATGTATTTATTATTTCAGGAAGATGATCACACATATCCAAAACTTAATGTAAAAGAAGAGAAAAATGATGAAGGTTCCAGAAAATCTGCCACAGAAGGAATTGAAGAGGTATCAATATATTCGACATTTGGATGTCTACAAATCATTTGACTGATAATTGGGTGATGTACATGAAAATGTAGTAATATATGTCATTACTTCTGTTTTCGGATATACTGTAGATACTAAAAACTATTGGCTGTTTACCAACGCAAACCCCTCGCAGCCATTGGCATCTCCTTCTGTGAATGCAAGGCACCACAATACTTCACACATGACTTATCTGCCCACAGTTTGAACCAGCTCACAGCTATGCTGTAACTTTACAGAGGGGAATGGTGGTGAAGTGTTGTGGTGCTGTTGTTTTGAGTGTTCACGTAACCACTGAGGTGGAACCATGCTTTGTTACTATAAAAAATTAAGCTGAGGTTAAGTCATTGACTGTTGGAACCACATGCAAAACATAAGCCTGCTCTGATAATCGGGTTCCGTTAACCTCTGAACTGCACGAATTTTGTAAGGTTTTAATTTTAATTATATCGTACCTCTTACCACTGAAGACTGTGACACCCCTACCTGCTGAGCTACATGGCTGGATGATGATGTAGGACTTCTCTCTAATCTGTGGCCAATTTCATCTATCTACTCAGTGAGAACACGCTTTACACATGTTCATTTCTTTTCCATTACTGATCCAGTTGTACGAAATTTCTTAACTGAATTGTTGTTGTTGTTTTCTAATGCCAGGCGTTTGACAATAAAGTCATTTGACCTCTTGCACTCCAATATTTTTCAAAGATATTATCATGGCCAGCCACTGAAGCACAGATTTTGAGGTGTTCCGAATCCATTTCTTGGTTTGAGTTGCACAATGGGCAGTTAGGGGACTGATATATTCCAATTCTATGCAGGTGTTTGGCCAAACAATCATGGCTTGTTGCCAATCTAAATGCAGCTACAGACGATTTTCGTGGTAAATTGGGAATTAACTGTGGATTTTGATGCAGAGAGTTCTATTTTTTCCCTTGGGATTGTATTATCAAATTTTGTTTGTTGAAGTCTAAGTATGTAGATTTAATAAATCTTTTCACAGAGTAATACGTAGATTTAGTAACAGGTCTGTAAGTAGCAGTGCTGCCCTTCTTTGCTAAAGCATCAGCATTCTCGTTTCCCAGGATTCCACAATGGGATGGTATCCATTGGAATACAATTCTTTTATTGAGTGATATTAATTGAGAGAGCATTTTAGTTATTTCTGCTGTTTGAGATGAAGGTGTGTGTTAGAGACGATTGATAGAATAACTGCTTTGGAGTCTGACAATATAACTGCATTTTAAATTTATTGATGTGGCATAGAAGATTCCTGAGACTTTCACTTATTGCAATGATTTCACCATCAAAACATGTTGTTCCATATCCAAGTGATCTATAAAGTGAGAAGAGACAGCACGTAACACCTGCACCGGCACCTTGTTCTCTGGAGATCAAGGATCCGTCAATGTATAAATGAAGCCAGTTTTGTGGAGGGTATCTAATATTAATTGTCTCTAAAGACAATTGTTTTAGTATTTCAGTGTTTACTTCTGATTTTAGTATTTCTTCTGTTAAATTTAGATTATATTCTATATTTAATAGAGTTAAAGGGTTTGGTTTAATTTGTAGGTTTTCTTTTAAATTCGAGATATAGATTTTCTGTTTTAATTCTTGAACAATGGATATGAAACTTTTTTGAGTTTTGAATCTACAGAGAGGACTGTATGAATGTCAATTGTTTCCTGGTAATCTAATAAGTTTTTCATATTGAATCAGTGCTTTTTCTTCTATTGTCATTTTGATGCTGTTAATATTAGTGAGGAATCTCATAGAATCTATTGGAGTTATTTTGATTCCACCAGTAATGAGTCTGAGAGCTTGGTTTTGAACATATTCTATTTCGTTTATGAACGGTGAAGTAATTAAAAATTATCCGCAGTATGTCAGCACTGGCTGACTAAATTGTAAATCATTGCTTTAGAAAGCTCTGGCGAATCAGGGAATGACTGACGGAAGTTTATTTACAACTGTTCTCCAAGATTCGTATTTCACAAATTTGTCGTCAATAAACACTCGTTGTTCAAGGCTGTATGTCATAATGGACACACTACTGTAACCCACTCTAAATGTATGGTATGCAGCTGTACCCTCACTGTATGAACATGTTTACGTAACTAAACACGAAATATAGGCGAGCAAGAGGTCTGATCACTGCGATGTTGCAGCAGTTACTACGCATACGACTTTTGCTGACACTGGTATAGCCCTGGCTGACTCACTCTGTACCCAGCATGTTTTATGAAATATTGTACTTTCATGCAAAATTATATAATCTAAGAAAGTTAATGTATATAATAGCCATTGGCAATACTGTACACATATAATTTTAATTTCACATGACAATAGAAGAAAAAGCACTGATTCAATATGAAAAACTAGGAAACAATTGGCATTCATACAGTCCTCTCTGTAGATTGAAAACTCAAAAAAGTTTCATATCCATTGTTCAAGAATTAAAACAGAAAATCAATATCCCAAATTTAAAAGAAAACCTACAAATTAAACCAAACCCTTTAACTCTATTAAATATAGAATATAATCTAAATTTAACAGAAGAAATACTGAAATCAGAAGTAAACACTGAAATACTGAAACAATTGTCTTTAGAGGTAATTAATATTAGGTACCCTCCACAAAACTGGCTTCATTTATACACCGACGGATCCTTGATTTCCAGAGAACAAGGTGCCGGTGCAGGTGTTACGTGCTGTCTCTTCTCACTTTATAGATATCTTGGGTATGGAACAACAAGTTTTGATGGAGAAATCATTGCAATAAGTGAAAGTCTCAGGAATCTTCTATGCCACATTAATAAATTTAAAAATGCAGTTATATTGTCAGACTCCAAAGCAGCTATTCTATCAATAGTCTCTAAACACACACCTTCATTTCAAACAGCAGAAATAACTAAAACGCTCTCTCAATTAATATCACTCAATAAAAGAATTGTATTCCAATGGATACCATCCCATTGTGGAATCCTGGGAAACGAGAATGCTGATGCTTTAGCAAAGAAGGGCAGCACTGCTACTTACAGACCTGTTACTAAATCTACGTATTACTCTGTGAAAAGATTTATTAAATCTACATACTTAGACTTCAACAAACAAAATTTGATAACACAATCTCAAGGGAAAGAATGGAACTCTCTGCATCAAAATCCACAGTTAATTCCCGATTTACCAGGAAAATCGTCTGTAGCTGCATTTAGATTGGCAACAAGCCATGATTGTTTGACCAAACACCTGCATAGAATTGGAATATATCAGTCCCCTAACTGCCCATTGTGCAACTCAAACCAAGAAATGGATTCGGAACACCTCAAAATCTGTGCTTCAGTGGCTGGCCATGATATCTTTGAAAAATATTGGAGTGCAAGAGGTCAAATGACTTTATTGTCAAACGCCTGGCATTAGAAAACAACAACATCATTTTAATTTTTTATTTTAATGTGTAAATAAGATTTAAAAAATTTTAACACTAAACATTGTTACCTGAAGATGCCTCAAAGATAAAGACGAAAATGTTCGTAAAATTAATTCTTTATTTTGATTATTAGACGGAATTTATCAAATAAACACACAAGTAGAAAATAAAATTGTAACTTACAGCTTAACAGGCAACAAAATGAATATTAAAATATTTGGAAATTAGATTTGCAATTCAGAAGTAATGATTTGTTTATTTTTTTTAGTAACTTAAATTGATCTAATGAACAGTTGTCCGAAAGTGAATGAACAGTTGTCCGAAAGTGTTGTAGATTTTTTTGTGCAGATGTGCACTTATTTTTAATATTTCATGTCAGATGATTGATACAATCTTCTGTAGTGTGGAAGAACATCTTCTTGCAAGGGTATGGGCCCAATGAAGTCGACACACTGGAAAAAGCATGAGGGATGAGCTGTGGGGGCATCACAAACACCTAAGTATTCGTGAGCAGGCTGCATATCTTCCTCTCATGTCCTCGTCACCCATCTTATTGATGAATGTTGGCCTGAAAGATTGTAATTGCAAATCTTTTCGTATGTGTATCAGCATAGTGATTTTTTGTGATTTCAAGTTACAGTGATCGTTTCTGCAATGATTTTTTGGGAGATCTGTCCACAGCTGCATATGTTTCCTATTGAGTTGATAGTCGTTCTGTCCTCTTCTTATCCAGAATTGATCCAGTTCTGAAGAGCTTTTGTTCCCACCACAATATCGTCATTTTCAGTTGAGCTTCTTTATTGAATCTTGCTGCATTGTAGTACATCCCTTGTGTTCTTTCCAGCATGAGGACATTCATGGGCCCATACACTTGAAAGAAGACCTTTTTCCAGGAACTGTTGTTGTTGTTGTTTTCTAATGCCAGGCGTTTGACAATAAAGTCATTTGACCTCTTGCACTCCAATATTTTTCAAAGATATTATCATGGCCAGCCACTGAAGCACAGATTTTGAGGTGTTCCGAATCCATTTCTGGTTTGAGTTGCACAATGGGCAGTTAGGGGACTGTTATATTCCAATTCTACGCAGGTGTTTGGCCAAACAATCATGGCCTGTTGCCAATCTAATTGCAGCTACAAACGATTTTCGTGGTAAATCGGGAATTAACTGTGGATTTTGATGCAGAGAGTTCCATTCTTTCCCTTGAGATTGTGTTATCAAATTTTGTTTGTTGAAGTCTAAGTATGTAGATTTAATAAATCTTTTCACAGAGTAATGCGTAGATTTAGTAAAAGGTCTGTAAGTAGCAGTGCTGCCCTTCTTTGCTAAAGTATCCACATTCTCGTTTCCCAGGATTCCACAATGGGATGGTATCCATTGGAATACAATTCTTTTATTGAGTGATATTAATTGAGAGAGCATTTTAGTTATTTCTGCTGTTTGAGATGAAGGTGTGTGTTTAGAGACTATTGATAGAATAACTGCTTTGGAGTCTGACAATATAACTGCATTCTTAAATTTATTGATGTGAAATAGAAGATTCCTGAGACTTTCACTTATTGCAACGATTTCTCCATCAGAACTTGTTGTTCCACATCAAAGAGATCTATAAAGTGAGAAGAGACAGCACGTAACACCTGCACCGGCACCTTGTTCTCTGGAGATCAAGGATCTGTCGGTGTATAAATGAAGCCAGTTTTGTGGATGGTACCTAATATTAATTGTCTCTAAAGACAATTGTTTCATTATTTCGGTGTTACTTCTGATTTCAGTATTTCTTCTGTTAAATTTAGATTATATTCTATATTTAATAGAGTTAAAGGGTTTGGTTTAATTTGTAATTTCCAGGAACTTGTGTCAGCCATCTGAAATAAAATAAGGAAAATAAATGCACATCTGCACAAAAAACCTAGGAAGTAACAAGAATTTCGGACCGCACTGTATTTTAGTTGGGTTTATTATTTAGCTCACTATGCACCCCATCTACATTTTATGGTAAAATTTATGTTATTTTAATTTAAATTTCAGGTGTTTGTAAATGTGTCCATAGCCTCACAGCACGCCAATATCTTAAAGTCAACAGTTAAAGAAAGAAGACGGGGTCGATCTTCTCTCAAACAAGAGAAGAAAGATGATGCTGATTGGAGACCAGATAAAGCAAATCGGAGTAGGAAGCGGGGCAGGCCTCCAGGTTCTACCAACAAACGTGGATCACCAGTTAGGAAGTCAGTCAAAGTATCTGTCAGCAACAAGGATAAGTTAGTAGAAGGCGATGAAAGCCCAGTAAACGAGGTTAGTAATAACTATAATGGATTAAGTCATTTAACTATGTTGAACTGGCTTATTGTTTGTGTTCAGAGGTTTAAACCTGACTGAGAATTGTGGATTTTTAAGGATGCGTTTCTTAAAACAAATTGATACTTTATTTAGTTTTGGAGTACATCATTATGTAGGATTAATTTCTCACAAATTACAGCCAATTTTATTATTTATTATTTTTTCGGAATATGTATGATAAGACTTTCTGTGTTAAATTTTAACGTATCTTGTTTACATGTTTCGACCTATTTATGGGTCATCTTCAGAACTGGTCGTTGTTGGTCTTGGCGCCTCTTGTTGTTTCCTGTGAGGGTGCGTTCGTAGTGTAGAGTCAAAGAGTGTATGTGTTTTGAAATTGAGTTGTGTGTTGAGAATATCGTTGGGGTGTGTTTTTGTGTGTCTGTATATTTCATATTGTTCTAGTGTGTTGAGTTTCTGACTTTTTGGTTGGATGTGCAGTATGTCCAGTATGTCCATGTCTGTGTTGATGTCTCTGTAGGTGTGGTTAGCATTTGTGATGTGTTCTGCATATGTGGAGGTGTTTTGTAATTTTGTTATGGCTGTAATGTGTTCTTTGTAACGTGTTTGAAATGATCTGCCTGTCTGTCCTTTGTAGAAGTTGTTGCAGGTGTTACATTTGAGTTTGTATACGCCTGTGTGGTTACATGTAAACAAGATACGTTAAAATTTAACACAAGAAAGTCTTATCATACATATTCCGAAGTGATACAGTGTTAAAAGTTGTGTAATCAAGATGTATTATTTTTTTTTTTTTGTTAATTTTCTCTCCTAAAATTAGGGTGCTTGAAGTATTCGATGACGCTGATTATTCGCGTGTATACTATAATTATTCCGGATAAGTATATGTCACCATAGGAACTATGGCTGCTAATGAAATAAAAGTGAATAATTTTTATTTTAATGTGTTTGCAGAATCGTTCATCTTCTCAAGAAGAGTGCATTAGTGAGGAGAAGACGCAATGTTTTGTGTGTGGCAAGAAGGTGGATAATGGCACTCCATTGCACACACTGACCAGTACAACCAAGATGTACATGCATCAGAAATTGCACAGGATAGTGACAGGAGAGATGGAATTTCTCATTGAAGAGGAAGGTGTTCTTTGTGCCAGGTGTACCAACCTTCTAAACTACATGGACCGCATTGAGGTGGAACTCAACATGCTCAACAAAGCTATCCTTAATTGCATTAGGAAGAAGTATGGAATGGGGATCAGAACATCTGATAAGGAAAACGAAAATGTGCTGCCTGATATGGAAGGAGGTGATCAGGAACATTCTGGTAAACAAGTTTTCTTTTATTTCATCGAGCTACACACAGTCTGGTATTTGGTTCTTATGAATTTCATTATGCAATTCTAAAGTGACTATAAGGTTTAGTAATATCAAAATGATACAGGATATGGCTTGAATAATGCAATTTATTGGAATGTTGTTACTTCTTTGAAAATGACACATTTCAAGTGATCCCTTTGGTATCTTATGGTTTGTTGCAATCAACTGAAAATTTGTTCATGACACATTGCAATAAAACTGGGGTTTCGTTGTTTTCTTGGGCTTCTTCCTGTATCTTGTTCTTCATATCCTGGATACAGTGTCTGGTTTGAGATATCCCCATCAGCAGCTGCAAGGTCTGGAGATGGAGTAGACCAGTTGTTAATTACTTACTGGCGTTTAAGGAACCCGGTGGTTCATTGCTGCCCTCACATAAGCCCGCCTCGTCCCTTATCCTAAGCTAGATTAATCCATTCTCTATCATCATATCCCACCTCCCTTAAATCCATTTTAATATTATCTTCCCACCTACGTCTCGGCCTCCCCAAAGGTCTTTTTCCCTCCGGCCTCCCAACTAACACTCTATATGCATTTCTGGATTCGCCCATACGTGCTACATGCCCTGCCCATCTCAAACGTCTGGATTTAATGTTCCTAATTATGTCAGGTGAAGAATACAATGCGTGCAGTTCTGTGTTGTGTAACTTTCTCCATTCTCCTGTAACTTCATCCCTCTTAGCCCCAAATATTTTCCTGAGAACCTTATTCTCAAACACCCTTAACCTATGTTCCTCTCTCAAAGGAAGAGTCCAAGTTTCACAACCATAAAGAACAACTGGTAATATAACTGTTTTATAAATTCTAACTTTCAGATTTTTTGACAGCAGACTGGATGATAAAAGCTTCTCAACAAAATAATAACAGGCATTTCCCATATTTATTTGTGTTTAATTTCCTCCCGAGTATCATTTATATTTGTTATAGTTGCTCCAAGTTATTTGAACTTCTCCACCTCTTCGAAAGATAAATTTCCAATTTTTATATTTCCATTTCGTACAATATTCTCGTCACGAGTCATAATCATATACTTTGTCTTTTCGGGATTTACTTCCAAACCTATCGCTTTACTTGCTTCCAGTAAAATTCCCGTGTTTTCCCTAATCGTTTGTGGATTTCCTCCTAACATATTCATGTCATCCACATATACAAGCAGCTGATGTAACCTGTTCAATTCCAAGCCCTCTCTGTTATCCTGGACTTTCCTAATGGCATACTCTAGAGCAAAGTTAAAAAGTAAAGGTGATAGTGCATCTCCTTGCTTTAGCCCATAGTGAACTGAAAATGCATCTGACTGAAACTGACCTATACGGACTCTGCTGTACATTTCACTGAGACACATTTTAATTAATCGAACTAGTTTCTTGGGAATACCAAATTCAATAAGAATATCATATAAAACTTATCTCTTAACCGAGTCATATGCCTTTTTGAAATCTATGAATAACTGATGCACTGTACCCTTATACTTCCATTTTTTTCTCCATTATCTGTCGAATACAAAATATCTGGTCAATAGTTGATCTATTATGCCTAAAACCACACTGATGATCCCCAATAATTTTATCTACATATGGAGTTAATCTTCTTAAAAGAATATTGGACAAAATTTTGTACGATGTCAACAAAAATGATATTCCTCGAAAGTTACTGCATTTAGTCTTGTCCCCCTTCTTAAAGATAGGTACGATTATGGACTCCTTCCATTGTTCTGGTACAATTTCCTTTTCCCAAATAGCAAGTACAAGCTTATAAATTTCGTTAGATAATGCACTTCCACTCTCTTATATTAATTCTGCTGGAATTTGATCGATACCTGGAGACTTATAATTTTTCAGATTTTCTATCCCAATTTCGACTTCAGAAAGTGTGGGTTCGGGTATAAATGGCTCAGCAGTTTGTATTTCAATTTCGTCCTGATCATTTCTATTTGGCCTATGTATTTTAGTAGTTGCCCAAAATAGTTTTTCCATCTGTTCAGTGGACCAATTGTTATCGCTATTTAAAGCAAGAAGCTAAGCATCTAGGGAAAAGATTCTCAATGACCACAGTGTGTCTCTAGCATGCGTCGTTGCGCCATCTTGTTGAAATCATATGCTATTCCTGTTTAATACGTCTTTGATTTATGTCTGTAACATTTGTCAGTACCGTTCACCTTTCACTGTAACAGCTGCCTCATTTTCATCTTGAAAGAAGTAAGTTGACTAACAGAAACAGTACACCATACGGTCACCTTTTCACTTTGTATTGGCAGTTCATGCTGTCCCTAGACAGTATTCAATTGTTGCTGCTCTCATTTCATTTTATAGTTGAGCCAAACTCGTCAGAACCAACGTGTCATGAACATTTCTGAGTAAGATTGCAATACAGCATAAGGTACCAAGGGAATTATTTCAAATGTGTCATTTTTTTTAAATAATGGCATACCAATAAATTGCATTGTTCATGCCATATTCTGTGTTACAGTAGAATCTCTATTATCCATGGTAATGAAGGGATGGGCTGAATGTCTAACCGAAAAAATCAGGTAATCCATACCATAAACATTTTCGTAAATTTAGTGAATAATACATACACTTTCGTAATTTCCTCTGTGGTATTGTATTTAACATGCTAGGTCATGGATCAGAAGTTCACTAATTTAAGTCTCGTTGTCAATGACACGTTTTAAGGAGCAAGGAAAGTCCTTGTAATGGCTGTCTAGCCAAATATATTAATTTATCATAATGAAAATAAAACCTTTCATAATTTTTCTTGTAATGATTGAAATTATACTCGTATAGAAAGTAGCTTTGAAAATTATGGGAATTAAAAGTGACAATACTTTATTCTTTCTCCTGCAAAATCTTTTTAAAAACACATAGTGGATTTTGAAGGCGCAGCAACGATATACACTGTCTTTCAGCATACCCACAGCCAAAAATCGCTGGGAGTAAGATCCAACGAACGGTTTGGCCATTGCTTTGGTCCTCCTCTACCAATCCATATTCGTTAAAATGTTTCATTAAGATACATTTGTACATCCCGAGCAAAGTGCTGTGGGGCACCTTCCAAGATTTTCCGTAAAGTTGACCTGGAAAGACCAGATTCTTCACTGTATTCTTGATTTAGGCCTGTAACACACTTGAAGAGTTTTCGCTAGCGAGAAATGTGTTGCGAGAAAATTCAAAGATTGATAACATGGATTCAAATTGACGTCCACACACTGGAAGAGATTCTCGTTCGAGGCAAAAACCTCGCGTGAGTTTTTTGCTGGAATTGGTAGCTCAGCGAATTTTCTTGACACATTTATCAAAGATGTTTGACATTTATACTCTTCATGATGATTGAATGTAGAAAAAGATATCACAGGTGGCGATGAATTGTATTGTTTTTATTTGAAAACGAGGTATGATGGCTGATAATTGCAGTCAGAAACTTATCGAAGTTGTACGATGTCACCCGTAGGCCTATTTATATGATACACGGGATGAAAATTATAAAAACACGAAATTTAAAGAAGAAATCTGGAGATAAATATCAGATTATCTGAAAATAAATAGGGCTATATTTTATTTTGATGAGATTTAATAGTATTAATAAACATTTGAAATAATGTATCTATTTGTCTTAACAGTTTACATAATTTTAATCAGAACATAGCAAAGAATCCTCTATCATATCATGAATGGCAAAAAACTATGGTCCATTCAACCTAAAATAACGCCTAAACATATCATCATTCAAATCGAAACCAGTGTCCAAAACTCGCCCTTATTTTCGTAAGATACAATGTGATTTTCAGATATTTCTGACTTTAATTTTAGGCCTACTTTTTCTTTTCATTAACAAAATATGTTCATGTAACTCCATTTCCTCATCATTTGAATACTCAGATTCAACATAGTGTTCGTACGTAATTTGTAAAGTATACTTACAGGTTATATATTTAAGTACGACAATATACGTAAATACATAACCTATAATATTTCTCCCAACGAGTGATTACTATAATCAGAAAAATACTTTCTGCATGAAGGCAATGCATAGATGATCATAGCGAGGTGTGATCTGTGATAGCGAGAACTCGCCAAGTGTGTGGAGGAAGGCTCTTCGCCTCTTTCTTGCAACGCATTTCTTGCCAGTGAGAACTCTTCAAGTGTGTTACGGGCCTTACTTAGACTACGTAAGAAAGCCTCTTATACAGCAACTATGTTTTCAAGAAATCAGCCTGTACTTGGCCGACCACTGCTCACTTTGTAATTATCAGCAACTGAGCTGGTTTCAACGAACTTATCATATACAGTAAATGGTTAATCTAGGTGGTGGGATCACTGTTGAAGTAGGCTTCATATTTTTTATGAATTACTGTGGGAGGCTGAAACACCTCCATCTTTTGTCCCTGCTCCAGACTGAATTTTGTAACCATTTTTACAATAGAGAAGAAAAGAAAAAAAATTCATTGTAGCCATGGAAATACCTTGACCTACCCTACTTTGAAGAGATGAAAACATGTTTTCCTCAAGGTCCTTGCATGACATAAACATGAACTGGGTTAGGCCCGTTACACACTAGAAGAGATCTCGTTAGCGAGAAATGTGTAGCAAGAAAAATCAAAGATTGATAACATGGATTCAAACGGACATCCACATACTGGAAAAGATTCTCATTCTATGCGAAAACCTCGAGCGAGTTTCTTGCTGGAATTGGTAGCTCAGCGAATTTTCTTAACACATTTATACTATTTATGGTGACTGAATATAGAAAAAGATGAAGTAGAAGTAATATCACAGGTGATGGTGAATATATTGTATTGTATTTTTATTGACACTGAGGAAAGATTACTGATAATAATTGCAGTGAGAAACTTATCGAACTTGTATGATGTCACCTGTATTTATGTGTTACACGGAATGAAAACTATAAAAACACGAAACTTAAAGAAGAAATCTGGAGACAAAAATCAGATGATCTGAAAATAAGTAGTCCAATATTTTATTTTGATGTACTTTAATAGTATTAATTATAACATTTGAAATTGTATCTATATGTCTTAACAATTCCATACATAATTTTAATCAAACCAGAGCATAGAATCCTCTAGCATATGAACTGCAAAAAAACTGAGGTCTATTCATCCTGAAATAACGCCTATATGTATCATCATCCAAATCCGAAACATCAGTGACCGAAACTTGCCATTAACTTCGTGAGCTACAATTTGATTTCTAATCCAGATTTTTCTGGCTTTAATTTTAGGCCTACATTTTCTTTTCATTAACAAAATATGTTCATGTAACTTCATTTCGTCATCATCTGAAGATTCAGATTCAACATAGTGTAGCTCGTACATCATTTGTAAAGTTTCAATATGTAACCTGTACTATTTCCTCCGAGTGATTACTACAATCAGAAAAATATTCTCTGCATGAAGACAGTGTATAGATGATCATAGCAAGAACTCGCTATAGTGTGTGGAGGAGTGCTCTTTGCCTCACTCTCACTACACATTTCTTGCCAGCGAGATCTCTTCAAGTAACAGGCCTTACTACCGATATAAGTGTCAACATTTTTTAGAGACATGGTGAATTATGAAATTTGCCTTACCGATGTCACTATCTAGTAAATGTGATCCTTCACACTATTAGACTATCAGAGTTCAGAGAGATTTTAATTGATTGTTCCTAGTAATGTAAACCAATCAGCAGCTTTTGTTTTCCACATAAGAAGAAATTAAAGTAATTAATTAATTTATTTATTTAATCCACTCAACAATGTAATTACAGAGTAGATAAAATGAAAATAACAGTAGTAATACATACAGGGTGTAACAACTTTAATGTTTAGAATTTCTGGAATATGTTCCCTGACACGTTCTACGTTGATTAAAAGTTCTATAGGTTGTGACGGGTTTTACCTGGTGGCACACGTTGTTGTTTATCTTCCTCTCTGTCGCGTCGCCGGCAGAGGAGAAGTCGATGGACGGATGCTGGAAGATCTTGTCCCCCGGTAGAGGAGACCTCTTCTCAGGGACCTTGTGGTTTTGTGGGCGTAGGATATAATGTGATGTTCGTCGTTCTCACGAAAATAAACCAAGGAGTAGAGTTCCACTAAGTGTATTTATTCGGCTCACTTCCCTTGCTTGAGTCCAAGCGACGGAATACTGGCTGTTGTCTTCTGTGTGATTTCGGCTTCTCGTCTAACGCCAGTTTAAAATCGCTGCTGTCACTTTTTGAGTAAAACACAAAGCTAAAAAGTGCGAAATCTACACTTTATCACTTCGATCGGCTGGAAAACGGAGAATGATAAGATATACACGATCGGAACAAGTGCCGGAAATATTATTAATACTCACGCGATCGGCTCACAGGCCGTAGACTATATAAGTGAGTAAACACGCCACTGGCCGGCAGTCTTCTGACCAAACACACGCTCGGCTCACGCCCTTTTAAATACTCACTAAGGTGACGCGCTCACCAGACGCTACTATTGTTTGCAAAATTCAAACAACGCTACGAGCGCGTTCCTAGACAGGAAAAACCCCTTTATGCTATACTAAAGTTCAGTAACCTACCTCGCGTCTACTGGTTTTAAATGCGTTAGGCGCCTGTCAGACTGAGTGAATAAAGAGCCTGTTACGCGCTTCGCTGATCCCCCTTGCGTAAGTTAAACATCTTACAGAAATATAGAAATATCTAAAATGAAACTATACTATAACTTATATAGGAGAAAAAATATCTTACTATCGCCGGACCACCCGACTACAGCTTCAAGGTTTGGAGTATTTGTACCCCAAAGTTAAATTTTTTTTGAGTTTAATTTTATCGCTGAATACTGAAAGAAGTAACACCAATTTCCGAAAGTGACATGTCTATGTCATTATTTTTATTATTACCATATTACATTTTAATATCAACTACTTGTGAGTATGAAAGAAGCAGTGCAAAGTTGAAAAAAAATATCCTTAAGATTCCAAACACTGTACTTCTTGTGGAAAATGTGATTAATTCTATCTCTGCTCGAAATGTCCTCCTTAAGCTGCAATACAGTTCTCGGCTCTACGCAGAAGTCCATTTGTGGCTGATTGAATGGTACGAGGGCTGTTCTTTATTAATTCAGAAGCAGCAATGATTCTGTTCCACAACTGTTCACGTGTGTCAACTTCTGTTGCATACACCATTCTTTTCATATCACCCCACAGGTAATAATCCAAAGGCGTTAAATCAGGTGACCTTGGAGGCCATGCCTAAGGACCACCACGACCTATCCAGCGATTGAAAAAATGTTCATTCAAAAAGTTTCTCACACGGAGAGAGAAGTGAGCAGGATGACCATCATGTTGGAAGTACATGTCATGTCTCACAGCCAACGGAACATCTTCCAGCAAACCTGGTAGTTCATTTCGTAAAAATAATTCATAAACTTCTCCTGTTACATTGCGATCGAAGAGGAATGGGCCTATAAGTCTGTCGTTTAGCATACCGCACCACACCTTAATAGAAAATCTACGTTGAAAATGTCTTTCTCTTATTGCATTCGGGTTTTCATATACCCATGTATGACTATTTCGAAAATTAGTTATGCCATTTCTGGTGAATGTAGCCTCATCAGTGAACAAAATCTTTGCAACCAATTGAGGTTCAATCGTCAACCAGTTACATGAATTCAAACGAGGAGTCAAATCTTGTGGCTCAAGATGCTGTACTCCTTGGTCGTGATACGGATACAAACATTCCTTATGTAGTGTTCTCCATACCTTCATATGATTTACGTCGAGCTGTGCAGCAATCCTCCGTGTACTTAACCGTGGATTTTCGTCTACAATATCAATAATCATGTCTTGTACCTGTGCCTGTTCTTGTCGTTGTGCATTCTCCTTCTTCAACACAAGCACTTGGAAGTTGACCAGATTGTGAAATTTGCCAATAGGCACGTGAACATACCTGTGCACTAGGAATCCTACAATTTGGGAACTGTGCTTGATATGCCAAAACAGCTGCTGTTGCATTGCCATCACACAGTCCATACACATAAACTATGTCGGCATATTCCTGATGTGTGTACACAAAAGGCATGTTTTAATGGTCAAAACTCAATAAAAAGACTAGTCACAATACAGTTTATTTTTCCCACAACTGTTATTTTAAACTGTTGTCTGTTTCGTTTCCTTAGCAACCTAAACAATTTTAATTTACATGATGAAAGAGTGATGGAACGGAGAAAAATTCTCTCCGGCGCCGGGATTTGAACCCGGGTTTTCAGCTCTACGTGCTGATGCTTTTCCACTAAGCCACGCTGGATACAACCCCGACGCCGTTTGGAATCGTCTCAGATTAAGCTCCATCTCTTGGGTTCCCTCTAGTGGCCGCCCTCTGCACTACGTCATAGATGTCTATGAACGCAGGACCGAAGTCCATCACTCTTTCATCATGTGATGACGCAGAATATCTGCATGGAAATATCATATGTACTTCGGTACATCAAAATATATATGATATGCGTAATAAATCACTTTGTGATTTAAGACGGCGCCCATACCGTCGGATCCCGGCCAAACAGTCACTCATCTGAGTGCACCTCAACACATGTATGGACTTCGGTCCTGCGTTCATAGACATCTATGACGTAGTGCAGAGGGCGGCCACTAGAGGGAACCCAAGAGATGGAGCTTAATCTGAGACGATTCTAAACGGCATCGGGGTTGTATCCGGCGTGGCTTAGTGGAAAAGCATCAGCACGTAGAGCTGAAAACCCGGGTTCAAATCCCGGCGCCGGAGAGAATTTTTCTCCGTTCCATCACTCTTTCATCATGTGATGACGCAGAATATCTGCATGGAAATATCATATGTACTTCGGTACATCAAAATATATAAAATATATATAATTTTAATTTAATTTCTCTTAAAAGTAAAATTTCCTTCATTCACTGCTTTTCAAATGTTTCTTATATATCTCTACTTAGTAATGCCATAAAATAGGCCTTGTATAAACGGTATAATGCTTGGAGCTGCAAGAAGTTCTATTTATTCCAGCTCTGTTATCTCTGTAACCTCTCAATTTCGGATATAGGTTTAATCAACGTAGAACGTGTCAGGGAACATGTTCCTGAAATTCTAAACATTAAAGTTATTACACTCTGTATAATAATGGTATAAACTTAAACAGTTACAATCCAATACTACTCAACAAAAGATATTAAGCAAATATTACATATAAATCTCTGTAAACAAAAATAAAAGTATTTACAGTATGAAGAAAACTTAGATTATATTAAAGTAATAGAGCCAGTGATGAAATGCAAATAACTAGTCACAGATTAGTAACGATAATACAATAATTGATGAGGGATTAGACCTATGTTAAGTCAGAATTAGGAGTGAGTTTGTAATGATAATTGATATGAAATAAGTTAAGAAAGAAGACCAAAAATACAATATGCAAACCAGTTAAGACCTATTTATTAGCAAAATACTTATGGAGTGTTTTGAACGCTACCAGTATTTATTTCTCTCAAGAGTGTGGTTCTGTTCTGAAAGATGTCAATATTGCTCAGTTTATTATAGAAGGAACAGATTCTAAGAAGTGGAGAGTAGGTACTTATAATAACATGCCCTAGCATAGTTTATATTAAATGTTTTACTGGTCCTACAGTTCTCTCTTGGTACATGTATTGCTATCCTGGACAGTAGATGACTATTTACAGAACTTGTTATTAAATTATGGAGGCATTTTATATCAATATTATTTCTTCTGTGTTGCAAATTTTCAAAATTAAAGAGAGACAAAAGAGATGAGTACGAAATACTACTTTCATTATTCCAGGAGGTATAGTAACCAAATCATTTAAGAAACAAAAATCTGGTGATCCTTTTTTGAACTCTCTCAATTTTGTTAATATATTGGGTGTTCAGTTCAAAGTGTGTCATGGCTCGCTGTATGCCGTCATGTGGCTAGTCGATGAACCTAGAGAATTCAATCTTCCTACACTTCCGCAGAGGTGTATTACCTATCTGCCAGAGAAGTTGCCTAGCAAGTATGGCGTTCATTCTGAAGAGTACTTACCAATACGTACGGTAACGTCTGTAGTGGCAGGAATGTGAACTGTTTGGAAACACGTACTGAGGTGAGTTTTTTCTTACTGTCGAGATATGGGGAGAGGGTTAAGACAATTACTTACGTATTTGTTGACATTAATTTCTACAGTCATCATGGGCACGGAGCATTTGATTTGTGTTGTGGAATGTTGCCGTACGCAAACGATGATAAGAAATACCCTGCATACGACTTGGCCTCGCAAAACACAGTTCGAAAGAGGTTATGGTAGCACACAGACCGTACAGACCGCCATCTGTTGCTACGACATTCAAGTTATACCGTACACGTTCTCAAGTTCAGATTGAACGCCTTGATTAATAGGCAACTTCTCTGACATAAAAGCTGAAACTCGCCTCAAATCGCTGACTCATCCATCAACAGTGACGTCATGACACACTTTGAAATGAACACCCAGTATTTAATTTGATGTTGTGTTTATGCTTATAATGATTTTTTTTTTCTCTTATTTGCTAGGTGAGTTGATTGGTTTTAATTTGGAGAGTTCAAGAGAAGAAACCAGAAGTGATTGGATAAACTACGAAGGGAATACTACACTGTCTGTTAGTGCCAATATTGACTCTCTGGAGACTGTTGCTGGTGAAGAAGAACATACTTTGGCTGAAACTGTGCCTTTGGAAGATATACAGTGTCGTATGTGTAGGTTCAGAACTTGTTACAAGTCGCTTATGATCTTTCACGTTCGTCAGCATTTGAAAAAAACTTATTCGTGTGACTTTTGTAATGTTACTCTGCCAGAAGGAGCGACAAGTTGGGTGGAAGAGGAGGATGCTGACGAATACACACATCAGGATGATATAACTGAAGACGAAGTGCAATTAGGTGATGAAGTAGCACAAAACAATGAGGCTCTGAGACACACTGAGCTGGAGAGCAGCACAGATGTGCCTGGTAGCAAAGATATATTAGTGACCTTAGTGCCTGAAAGTGAAAATGTAAGTGAAGTTGTGTTTAGAGTGGTACACCAGAATTCTCTTAGTAATAAATCACAAGAAGGGACTGAAGATACAGGAGACGTAGAAGAAATGATTCAATTTCCGAATCAGAGATATAATGAATCTGAAGCTAAGAATGCCCCGTGTTTACCAAGTGCAAAATCAGTAAACAGTAATAGTACAAAAATTAGAGTTTTGAATGAAATGGGATTAATAGTAACACAAGAACTAGTGAAAGAGGAAGATAAGAGTGGTGAGGCAAATAAAAATGTGTCTGAAGATCCTGAAAACTCTCAATTGTCATATAATGTAGTGGTACCTGGTGCAGTATCTATAGCAGACGAATCTCAGACATTTTCTGCAGAAAGCAGAAATACACAGTTACTCAGCAAGTGCCTCGAGAATAGTGATAGTTGTAAAAATGTAGCTTTGAAGGAAGTGGGGGTGAATGTGGTGCAGTCACCAAGGAGCAAAGTGAAAAGTAAACCGATGCGAATCTTGAACGAGCTGGGGGTGATAGAAGTCACTTCAGTGGACTCTGCAGACCCTTTATTGCTGGACTTGAATACAGAAGCAAATGAAATGAAAGTGAATGTTACGCCAGGCATGATGACATATTCCAGTAGTGATAGAAGAGTAAATATGTCATTAGTTGACAATTCTTCGGAATTGAATAATGGTGTGTTTGGCAGCTGAAATCTCAAGATACATTTTGATATGCCTCTGACAGAAAACATGTAAAATACGAGACATTGCCAATTATATGAGATGTGCCAATAGTTTTAATGGCTGTATATACCTCGACCCAGAGCTTTTGGTAGGCAAATTAAACAAACCTCCATTGTGCTACAAGTGAAAGCACATGCTTGTCGACAGTGGAAGACATAATGCATTACGCTTAATACAAACCTTGTCTTTGTATAAAATACTAAAAGAAACCGAACGACATACTGTATTTATTATTGTGTGACAGTTTTTTATTTTACATAACTTCAAATTCTATAACTTATTCCTAATTTCTGTGTGAGTTACAGAAAAGTTAACAATTAGAGACTTTAAATCAGTCTGACATAGACATAGCTTCACCTGTAAGCTTCGTTATTTCTTTCAGTTTCATATTCACATTGTTCATTTCTTCAATCATATTAAAAATATTGAGCATGCAAATATGAGGAAGGAATAGAGGAAGAGATGGGGGGGGGGGAAAAGAGAGACAGGGGGAGGGAGAAATTATATATCTGTGTAGTAACTTATTGCATTGACACAAAATTTTAACTGTCGATGTAGTGTAGTGGAATTTGTTTTTGTGTCACTACTTTGATTTTGATTCCTGTGTCGTTCTATTTCTGTTGCATTAATATACTTTGTTTCTTCATTCTGTTATTAATAAATCTGTGAACATTGCAGTGCTAAATTTGCATTACTTATGGCTATGAATTGCCACTGATTCAAATTTCTCTATACCGGTACATAAAACTGTAATTTTTTACTAGACATACCAAAAACAAGTATATAAACTATATTGTAGATATAATTTGGAACTCGTATTGATTTTGTGTCGTAGTTTCAAACATATCTTCACACTTTGAAGACAGTTCATCCATGATCTGCATGGGTTGGCACAGATATTTAAAATTTTGAATCTTTCAGTATCAATAATGTATTCTATCTCTGTAAATTAAACTACACTAAACTGTCAGTAGACATTTCTTTACGCGACCTTAGCATAGCTTCCTCCAGGAAATGGGTAAAGCTGGGAGTTCCGTTTACTAAAGATTATTTTTTTTTTTTTTGGTCCTACAGAATATATCTGTTATGGTAACAATTAATATCAGGCCATAAAGGGAAAAACACTGGAGGAGGGGAGTTCGATCTGGTGCTGTGGATTGGACTTTGGCGTAGCTCAATGGTGAGAGTGCTTGGTACATAGAACCAAGAACCTGGGTTTGATCCCCGGCGCCAGAGGGAATTTTACTTTTCTAATATCATTGTTCAAGAATTAAAACAGAAAATCAAAATCCCGAATTTAAAAGAAAACCTACAAATTAAACCAAACCCTTTAACTCTATTAAATATGGAATATAATCTAAATTTAACAGAAGAAATACTGAAATCAGAAGTAAACACTGAAATACTAAAACAATTGTCTTTAGAGACAATTAATATTAGATACCCTCCACAAAACTGGCTTCATTTATACACTGACGGATCCTTGATCTCCAGAGAACAGGGTGCCAGTGCAGGTGTTACGTGCTGTCTCTTCTCACATTATAGATCTCTTGGGTATGGAACAAGTTTTGATGGAGAAATCATTGCAATAAGTGAAAGTCTCAGGAATCTTCTATGCCACATCAGTAAATTTAAAAATGCAGTTATATTGTCAGACTCCAAAGCAGCTATTCTATCAATAGTCTCTAAACACACACCTTCATCTCAAACAGCAGAAATAACTAAAATGCTCTCTCAATTAATATCACTCAATAAAAGAATTGTATTCCAATGGATACCATCCCATTGTGGAATCCTGGGAAACGAGAATGCGGATGCTTTAGCAAAGAAGGGCAGCACTGCTACTTACAGACCTGTTACTAAATCTACGTATTACTCTGTGAAGAGGTTTATTAAATCTACATACTTAAAAGTAGAAAAGTTTTCCGGGCTATGAGGCCGTGGTCTGTTGGTTGTGAGACCAAACGTTTCGTTCACTGCTGCGGTGAACATTTTCAGTGATGTCTATTGCTGGTGCGGCTGGTTCTACTGCGTGTGCCGATTACAGTCTGCGCTGGCTGCATCGTTGTATATATAGTGCGGGAGGGGGGGGGGGGCTTGCTGTTGTCGCCTCGGTCCGCGCTCGAATGTGCTTCGCGGGCGGGTTTGCTGTTTTCCACGCGCTCCGCGTCCGGGGTTGTGTTGTTTAATTGTGCTACGCGGGCGGGTTTGATGTTGGTTTTCCTTAATGCCGGATACCAGGCCTTGTTAACCTTGAGGCCTTCTTCTTTTCGATTGAAATTGTTCTTATGTTTATATATTTCAATCGCCTCTCGGTGTAGCCTCGCGTAGAAATGTGGTGTGTCGCTGAGTGTATCTTTGAAAAATATTGGAGTGCAAGAGGTCAAATGACTTTATTGTCAAACGCCTGGCATTAGAAAACAACAACAACTTTTCTAATATCAATAGGAGTTCCATGTTGTAGATTTGCTGCATGCAGGAGTGCTCTCCCTGATAAAGAATTCCAGGTAAAATTTTAATTGAATAATAAGGAAAAATATAAAATAATTTACCTGTTTAAGAAGCTAAAACGAAATATTTATGTCCATAAGCATTACTAAAGAAACCTAGCTTATTTTAAATATTTTTTTTTTTATCCAATGCCACCAGGTTGTCTTTTCGACATTTCTGGTCTTCTCTCCTGACTGTGGCTTAATTGTAACCCACTTCTGAGGTTGGGGCACCTGGAAGGCGGAGTTACATTACCCCGATGATGTGATAGGATGATTATGATAATGTGGTGCCAGGAGAGGTCTTACATCTAAACTTAACCTAAATTCCAGACCATGGACGAACACAGGAATAATCCCTTTTAAGGAAAAATTCCTGTGCTCTAACCGGGAATCGAACCCGGGACCTCAGAAGCCAGAAGCTCTGACCACCGCTGGTCTTATTTTAAATATAAAATGGTGGGTACTTGAATTGAGTCATTAACATCAGTGTTCCCCTCTAGGAGGAACTTGTACTTGTAGACACTTTACTGCAGAATGTTGCCCTTTGTGCACCATGAGAGGTGCATCAGTGTGATGACTATTGGAAGCAATGATGAAATTCTAGTAGAGGAAACACGAGTCCCTTGCGGAAACCAAGCACCTATCATTGTCTTTGTCCACCACAAATTTCATATGAATCCACTGCGATTCGGATCCTGATAATCAGCGTGGAAAGCCGATGCTTTAGTCATTCGGCTAATGGTGCTCCTTATACAAAAAAAGTTTTAAGTTCTGGGTTCTTATAATAACATAGGGAATTCTATTTGTTGTGTAGGCCTACATTTAACACTATATATGTATTGCAATTTAGACATAGGATTTATGGGCACTAAAAGCTGAGAATGCCACTGAGTATACTAGACTGCATGTGATGTCTGTTGGGAGGGTTTTCGAGGCCTGATTCACAAGTGTGCGAATTCTAACCAAGAGGGCTATAATAGAAGAGAGGGGCTCATAAACCAGATTAAGCGTAATCTGTCAAGAGTCTTCTCGCAATGATGAGCAGAGTGCCATGTGCACAAAAATGGCTGGAATTTCAAACGACTTCTCTGCACTTACCCATTATATTCATATTTGAACCAGTGTATGAAATGTAATCACCCCTATTATAATTTCACTTTTTTCCTTCCTTTCTTGCAAAAAAAAAAAAAAAAAAAAAAAAACAAGCCAATACCAATACCATCAGCATGATAGAACATGATATCCCAGAAGACAGAGGTTAAAATTGGGCTGTGAAGTTTGAAATGAGCACCAGGTTTTTCTAATAGGTAGAAGGAAAAAAAAAATTGTTGTACTGTAATTAACAAGTAACAATTTGATTTTTAATGTACAAAACGAGAAGTAAAACTGTCATACTGCATGAGAAATCTTACCTTCCAAGAAACTGTTAAATAGTGATGCAAATAACCCTTTATCATACCTTGAGGCTGTTTGCAAGTGGTCATTGTACTTTTTTCAATAATCTCTAGACACACACCTTCATCTCAAACAGCAGAAATAACTAAAATGCTCTCTCAATTAATAACACTCAATAAAAGAATTGTATTCCAATGTATACCATCCCATTGTGGAATCCTGGGAAACGAGAATGTGGATGCTTTAGCAAAGAAGGGCAGCACTGCTACTTACAGACCTGTTACTAAATCTACGTATTACTCTGTGAAAAGATTTATTAAATCTACAGACTTAGACTTCAGCAAACAAAATTTGATAACACAATCTCAAGGGAAAAAATGGAATTCTCTGCATCATAATCCACAGTTGCTTCCCGATTTACCACGCAAATCGTCTGTAGCTGCATTTAGATTGGCAACAGGCCATGACAGTTTGGCCAACCATCTGCATAGAATTGGAATATATCAGTCCCCTAACTGCCCATTGTGCAACTCAAACCAAGAAATGGATTCGGAACACCTCAAAATCTGTGCTTCAGTGGCTGGCCATGATAATATCTTTGAAAAATATTTGCGTGCAAGAGGTCAAATGACTTTATTGTCAAACGCCTGGCATTAGAAAAAAAACAACTTTTTTTCCTAGCAATCCCCAATATTCCTTAAGGGATTAAGAACAGAGATGGGCATTCAACATGAATACAGTACCACTTAACAACGTTGCCAAACATCATTTTAACTTCTAGTACTGTACGAATTTCTTGGAATTTATTTAGGCTATAGTAATGTAATAAAATACTAAATTGTAAGCTTTTAAAATATAGTATGGTCTTTTAAAAGGGGTAAAATTAAGAAAACAGCTATTCAATCACTGGTTGGGAAGAGAGGTGGTCTCTTAAAAGGGGTGTGATTTACATTGGTTTTACGGATTTTTAATTCGGGTCTTTAAAAAATCAGTCTTTAGGAGAAGTGGTCTCTCAGGAGTAATCTTTCAGACAGGTTTTACTGTACTCTGATTTAATACATACAACCATTGCAGTATAACTTACTTACAAATGGCTTTTAAGGAACCCGAAGGTTCATTGCCGCCCTCACATAAGCCCGCTATCGGTCCCTATCCTGTGCAAGATTAATCCAGTCCCTATCATCATATCCCACCTCCCTCAAATCCATTTTAATATTATCCTCCCATCTACGTCTCGGCCTCCCCAAAGATCTTTTTCCCTCTGGTCTCCCAACTAACACTCTATATGCATTCCTGGATTCGCCCATACATGCTACATGCCCTGCCCATCGCAAACGTCTGGATTTAATGTTCCTAATTGTCAGGTGAAGAATACAATGCGTGCAGTTCTGCGTTGTGTAACTTTCTCCATTCTCCTGTAACTTCATCCCTCTTAGCCCCAAATATTTTCCTAAGCACCTTATTCTCAAACACCCTTAACCTATGTTCCTCTCTCAGAGTGAGAGTCCAATTTTCACAACCATACAGAACAACCGGTAATATAACTGTTTTATAAATTCTAACTTTCAGATTTTTTGACAGCAGACTAGATGATAAAAGCTTCTCAACCGAATAATAACACGCATTTCCCATATTTATTCTGCGTTTAATTTCCTCCCAAGTGTCATTTATATTTGTTACTGTTGCTCCAAGATATTTGAATTTTTCCACCCCTTCGAAGGATAAATCTCCAATTTTTATATTTCCATTTCGTACAATATTCTGGTCACGAGACATAATCATATACTTTGCAGCATAACAGATATAAAAAAGAAATTTGTAACTAAAATTCAAAATGTATTTAAAGGGCTAACAACTTAAACCATGAACATGCATGTTAATTCCCCATATCCAGGAGTCTAAATTTAGCGGCAGAATGTTGGTAAGAAATGATGTTAGCACTCTCAGTGAAGGCTGCTTAGAGTTAAAAGCAATTAACAGGAAAAAGATTGGATTAAACCCCTCTGTCCTTTAGCCCTCGTGATTCTAACTGCATGGACTGCAACATGAGTCTTGTAAACCATATGCTCACATGCAATTTATGGTTAAGACGATCCAGATTTTGGAGACTTGTGAATCAGGCTTAGAATCCCTCCCAAATGATAACATATCCATCCTGTTTATACTTGGTGACATTCATAGCTTTTAGTACCTATAAATTTGATGTCTATTTACAATACTAATATACAATTTCTTCCACTTCACTATAAAATCTAGCAACTCTATTGAAGAAGAGTCTTCTTGAAATAGGTACTATAACACAGAAATTTTGACAGTCTTACTTCCTCACCATAAGTGCAGTATGTCAATTAGTATTCCACCTACTTTCCCTCCAGTTCTATTGTCTCGCCATTCTGTCTGTTCATATTACATGCCAAAAGGACTGGAACAGGGTATTGCCAGCCACCCTTTATTTTCAGGAAATTCAGCAACTGGCTTGTTTCTTATCTATTCAAGATTTAACTGTGCTAGTCATTATCCTAACCTATCATCCTTTCATTGGAGGTAACGAATTTCACCTTACAGATACACTTACCTCACAAATTGAATTTTGTGTCTGACTAACAGAGTTCAGAAAGGTCTTGTCATATATGACTGAAGATGGTAGCAACTAAACAATGTATAAACAGAAAATGTGTTGTGAAGCAACATCACAAGAAATTGTACGCACAAAATTATATCATATTGCAATTTAATGTACATTCATAGTTTGGTTATGGTTTATGATTAGGGCTAGGATTTTGGTGATCTATAAATTATAAAAAAATACCCTAAAATAAGGTATTTATGACCTAAAAATCTTAAAAAATGCCCTAGATGCAAAAAAAAAAGTCCAAAATATAGGTTTTATATTGTGAATTTGGTATAGATGGAAAAGAGAATTGTAATGTTTAGTATTTAATTAATTAAATTTAAATATTTAATTATTAATTTAATATTTAATATTAGTAATTAGTCCTCTGAATTAGCTCTGTGGTAGTGCATTTGCCTCTAGACTAGCTGGTCCGGATTTGATTCCTGGTGGAGTCAGAGATTTTCGTGTAAAATTTCTTCTTTGGTACTTGGAGAGGTGGTGGTGCACAACTTCTAATCACTACATTGTGCACCAATATGCCTGGGTTAAATTCCAAATCCCTGTGTAGTGCATATGAAGAGAAGGCATATGTCACTGTGCATAATGATTCATCCAGTGGATGGGGACTTTAAACCTGGCGCCCCTTGGTGCTATTTGACAGGAGTAGGCTAAGTGTCAGCACTGGGTTTTCCCTTCTCCCTTCCTCATCTTCATCATCATCATCCTTACCCATTTCTTACACTACACTTACACAAATACTTACATATACACTCACCATAACTCTCCACAGATATCATGCATAGCATGACCCACTGAAGTAGTGTGCAACTTGAAAATGGGTCAAAGTCCTGCCATCTATCCGCAATATGTAGAAACCGAATCACGCAATTGAAGTGGGTAGACATTGGATATACACACACAGACTAGTACCTAATATAATCATCATAATTGGATTCTGGTATCAACATTAAGTACGATGTACTATAATACTTTATTTTGCATCAGTTTTTCTAAATAATTGTACATAAGTTATTTTACCTGATACAGTTTCTATCAGTTAATCTTTGTCAATTTACATTTTCATATACTGAGTTGCATAACACAAAAAAAACCTTATGTAAATTTTCAAAATTGAAATTCTATGCCTGTGAAAACTGTTCTCCAGATAGAATCATTAATATAGAGCACGGCATTGCATATCCTACATATTGATTTAAAACTTTCTTCAGCTTCTTATTTATGACCGTGCCAATATGTCCAGAAATGTCTTGCAATCACTTGTTCCAAACTAGCAGATAAAGTCAGATGAATTACGTTTAAGGGATGTTGGACTTGGCCATTACATAGGGATGGGTGTTAAATGGAATTATTGAATATGTAGAAGAACAATTAAAAATATGTACAAAATAATGGATATTAATGGCTAAAATGTGTACAGAAAAATATCAAAGGAAATAAAAAATAAAATAATGGCCTTAATGGGGATTTGTGATCAAAAGTCGACGAAAATGCTCAAAAAATGACTGCATAGAGCAAAAATATTCTTAAAAGAAAAGAATGCAAAAAAATTCTCTAACAAATATGTCTTAAAACATTCCATTTATCATAATAGTATGTTATGAAACAAGTTCATAATTTTATACATTATGACAAGAGTCAATTTTTAGGGAACAAGCAAAGCGAGTTTCATAATTTTGACAAGTGAAATAACTGTACGACATAAACATGTTTCACACGTTATTTTTTGTACGTCAGTATTATAAAACAATTAATAAAGAAATAACATCAGATTAATTGTAATGGTGGGTAGTTTGATATGGTCTATGAAGAAAGAGGTTGGTATGACAATGATGTATTAAATATTATAGCATGGAAAATCGTTTCATAATGTTAACTATGTAGTACAAGTTATGGCATGGTAATATTTTACGGCTCTGGTAGAATAATGTGTCATATTATGCCCGATTTTCACTAACGGTAAAGACTGTTTATAATGCTAAAGTACAAAAAAACATGTAAATATTAAAGCAGCTTTGTTTTTGGTTTACCAGAAAAGAAGATGCAGTTTCATCAAAATCCTAGCCTATTTATCACATCCTCGTTTTATGATGGTTTCATGAATATAATTTAAATTAAATGTTGAATGTTGTAGAACTTAATGATAGCTATATTTTTTAATGTTCATAAAAAGTTAACTATGGTTTTATTAAAAATAAAAAATAATTGTCTTCTGATTAAGATACCTGTAACTGCACTCTCAGGTTGGTGGTGCCAGCAGAGATGGACTAGTGCCCGTTGGAAGTTAATCCATGCCCTTCACTCATTCCTTCCCCTTCCTTTAGTTTTCTCTGAAGATGTTTTCGATTGGGCACACAATATGTAAGTAAATAATTTCCTTGTGAAAGACATTTTGGTGCCATACTTACTGCCTATATCATTACTTTATTCTATGTTTGGAGGAATATAAAAACTGGAGCTGATTTTTAACTTAGGCCTACTATCATTTTGTATATTTATAGCAGGGTTGCCAGGCGTCCTGGATTTCCCAGGATTATTATAGATTTTTATGGTGTGTCCTGGATTGCATTATAATTGTCTCGAAATGTCAAAAAAGATAGGAAAAATACATTTTTTTTTTTGCTCATTTCTATAAAATTATTTTTAAAATTCCTTATTCATTTTTTTCAAGACTTTGACCAACCTATGTTCAATAGCGTCGTCAGTGTTGCCTGGCATCTCCTATTGGGTTGTATTGAAATGAAAATGATAATACTGCAGTATATATTAGGTATTATATAGGATTTTATTCTTTACTCTCTTTGAAAGTGGGTTTATTTATTTATTTTCCAATGGCGAGAGTTGATGGTCAAGTCATTTTCTCTTTAGCTTCCCAGTACAAGCTAACAAGGTCCTCTGTTGTGCAGTTGGGTTTAAGGCTGGGCAGAACACAAGATGTTTGTCCATGATTTGGTCAGGGTTGTTGGATTGGTATATGCCTATCCTGTGTAGATGGTGAGCTAAGTAGTCGTGTCCTGAAATCAACCTAAATTTTGCTACAGCTTTCTGCTGCCTTTATAATATTCATCCGTTGATATTTCATCAATTTTTTCCCATGACTTCCCTCTGGCAGCTGTAATATTTTCTTGCATGTTTTCCATTTGAAATGCTTTCTTGATTTCATCTTTCTGCAGAGGTTTGATTGGGAGTGGATTATTGTTTGGATTTTAGTGCCTTTTGGACAAGTTTATCTGCTACAGTATTTCATTGCCAAATAGTCCAACATGTGAAGGTATCCACTGGAAAGCTATTGACTTGTTTTGATGTCCTAGGTGCTTTAGGAGTTTATGGAATTCCAAGATGGTTTCATTTTCTGGTGTTTGGTTGGAAGTTATTGCCTAGATTGCAGCTTTTGAGTCTGCTATTTTATTTTATTTATCAGAGCTTCCTCAAATTAAAGGCTGCCATTAGACAAAGCATACAAAACAATACTAGAACAAATAGATGATGAGAGCTAAAAGAGTAAGAAAAAAGGCAAACAAATACCCAAACAAACAATGGCAGTTTACAGAAGAAAAAAAATTTAAGTAAAGGATCAATGAAAGCTAAGAAGGAAAAAAAAAAAAATGATAATGGTGCGTCAATTTTTTCCATACACTGAATTAGAGTCCATATACGTGGTTCCGTAAAAGTTTGACTGACTCTCTAATTATGAGGAGGGCCAGTTCATTCAGAAAAGATTTGTGCAGTCCTAGGGTCTTACAGAATTTAGAAGAGAAGTTGGGTATCATTCCTCTTGCTCCAAACATCAATCCCGTAACACTGATATCGTGAAGTTGGTATTTATCTTTATAATACGAGATGGTTGGAACGTAGATTGCTCGTTTCTTCACATGTATGTCTTCAGGCTGTCCTTTATATGTTTCAAACCTGATGATGGGGTCGATTATCATCAGGGGCGTATTTTGCGGGCTACCGGCGGTAGCCCAAGGAAATTACAAAAGAAAAAGTTTATAATATAACATAATGTAATAATTTTGTATTATTAGTTTTACCATAGTAATTAAAATTAAAGTAATTGTTAGATATATTTTGTGTAATAATAGGGTCAGCGGTAGCCCAAACCCTTTAACCAGTATACGCCTCTGATTATCATACCCTGAGACAGGGATTCGCTAATGGCGATTATGTAAATTCGTCTGTTACTGCCATTGTCGACTGTTCTGTGGACTTCTTCGTAGATGGTGTATTTTAGTTTTCTAAGGGCATCGGCTAATTCAGTTCTAATTGCGAACATTTTTAAATGGAATAGAATATTCTTAAGTGCCACTTCTGTAGCTTTTACCGCTCTATGAAAGGCTGTGTTGTTTGCACCCACTGTAACATACTGTGAAGATTCTTAACCACTCTGGTTCTGGCGTGTGCATGCGTGCTGGGAGGGGGGGGGCGTGTGTGCGCCTTTTTTTTTTTTTTTTTACCGGTATTGTGTACGATAGCATTCACTGCAAGAGAGACAAGGACAACATTATGTTAAAAGGGGTAGCAATATGGCGCTCATGATTTTAAAGCATTGAGTTGTGTCTCCAGTTTAGTATAGAGCTCAGTGGTTTCAACAAGACTATAACTGATTTGGAAGGCGATAGCGATATATTTTACGAAGAATTAAGGTCGGAAGATGAATATAATTTTAATATGAGAAGAAATTCCGAAGGCCCTGAAAGAAGAGTTCAATAAACGTTCCAACAACATAAAATCACAGTCTAGTATATACAGTCACGAAGCTCAATACATAATAAATATGCATCCATAGATAGTTGCTACCCACTAGGATCGCTAATATCGCCTCATTACAGACAGTGCGAAATAGTACCGACACAGTCTATTGTTCCTAGCACTCTCACAACTCAAGCTTAGTGGTAAAATCCCGAACTAGTTCTGACACCGTACACAACTGGCGCACGCGTCGAAAGAAGTCCGGTATTAGTTCGGAACGCGTTCTGAATTGCTTGCTGGAACAAACCTAAAGAGAATGTAAAACTAATAATTTTTAAGATGTTTCTGGAACGGATTTAAAAATGATGCGCACGCATCTCCATTGTCTATATATCTGCAATACTAACTTCGCTTGTAAAATGATTGATCCTACAAGTTACAAGTATTAGGAAGGTCAATGTTTTCAGTCTAGCATCAATACCCAACTTGCGCATTCAAGATTTTGACAACGTGAATGACGTCATTCAGCAGCAATCGTATGTTTTCTTTGCAATACCAGAATGTTATCACGTTTTGTTTTCATATCACCTAAATTGAAATACTGCTAATCTAAACATATACAATTGTTAAATAAAATTCATCGAAAGAGACCGATTTTGTGTTATTTCATCAAAATGCCAACGTCTTGTAGCGCATTGCGGTGTACCAATCGACAAAAAAAGGGCTCTGGCATCACTTTTCATAGGTAAGTTGAGAAATTTATGGAGCTTTATGATGTATTAGCTGTTATATTTAGGTTTCTCGTTCATCGATAGTAGGTTATGTAACTGAGTATTTTGTGATTTTGAATCAGGCATACAATAATTTAATTAAGCATTTATTAATAAAGTTCACATTACTTGTTTAGACATAGTTGTAACATGTCCTTTCCTCATTATCGTTTCATAGAAGGAAGTTAAAGCTAAAACTAAATTGCTAAAGATCGCTAGAAACTTTGTTTACATAATCGTTGGCGTCCTTTCTCTTGGGTATGACGTCAAGATGTCTAACCTTACTTTTCAAATGTCAGTATGTCACTCACTTCCTAATAGTTTCTGTTCAAAGTGATGTTTTAAGTCTAATCTAACCACTTTTTGTATTATTTTCATAATTCCAATTTTGTCATGAGCTTTTGCTTCAATGCTTGTGCATTATCATTTAGTAAGGAAACTTCAATTACTGTAGGACAGTCTTTAGTGCAATATTTGTATGCTAGAAATTTAACACGAATTAATCTTTCTTAACTAATATGAATTTGTTACGGTTCAATATTTTGAGTGTTAACAATCAGTGGAATGTTTTTAACTTCTGGGTAGGCCTACTTTTTAAATATACATAATTTTATTTCGGATATTGGTTAGACCTGAAGTTTTAAATTATTTTTCAAAATATTATTGTAATTTTATGTTTTGAATTTATAGACCTACTGTAAAATGTAATAATTAACGTCTGTAACTATTTCAGTTTTCCTCATGATCCGGTTCGAAGGCAGAGGTGGGTTTCAGCAATGGGGAGAAGAGACTGGACTCCTTCTGTTCACTCAAGTCTGTGCTCAGTCCATTTTGAGGAAAAATGTTTTGATCGAACAGGACAAACAGTTCGTTTGAGAGATGGTAGTGTGCCTACAGTATTCATATCTCCATTCGATGTACGTAATAAGTTTTATGTACAATGCATGTGTCATTAGTATTGTCTAAATGACCTGGAATGATCTTTAACGTCGCTGTTGTTAGGGATCATAGGGAGTTGTTTCTTTAAGTGTGCACCAGAGTTCATACTCGACGGTTCTGAATAGACTTAAACTAAAGCATACTTTCTGGTGGTTATGGCATTGAACAGCAATAGAGAGCTCATACCTGTACTCGAAATGAGCTGCCTACTTATCAAAATCTGGAATAAAATTATAGACATAAGGAATGTCAATGAGAGGGACTTAGATATCAAACATAAAAATTAGCAGATTTTAAAGTAGGTTTAATTTCTGTTGGCAGTTCAAGTCAGTTGATGTCTATTCCAAATTCGGTGGAAGTCACTCAATGCTCGTTTCACCTCCCAATGTTATGTGGAGCTGAAAATTTTGGTAATTCTAGAAGACGAACACTCCACGATTTTGGAACTTTTTACACATAATTTCGTCTGTAACCTAATATAATCTATCACAATCTAAACTAATCTAACATTAACTAACTCAAGCAAAACTAACCTAACCTACTCTGATCGTCACCAAGCAGTAAACATCTCCTACCAACAAACATAACATTATGCTACTGTACAAAAACTATGTAAAACTTAAAAAATCTAAAACATATAAAACCATAGTCCTCCTGCAACAATCTGCACACATAAATGATAGGAATTTAATATAGAATTTCTAAACTCCATGCAGAGGCTTTCTTCTAGAATTAATAAAATTTTATTTTGAATGAAAAGGAAAATTGACATCAATCAACAGACTGCAGAAAATCAATAGGTAATTCGGCACAAAATGTTGGTCAGTATGGTGGACATCATCGGGGATCAGTGGCAGGTTAGGTTTGGTTTGTTCAGGTTTTGGTATGCCTACCAAAAAATGTATATATGCAAGGCATACCAGAAACCTCAAAAAGCCAAACCTAACCTGTTGCTGATTCTTGATGATGTCATTGATGTCAGTCATATTGACCAACGTTTTCTACCGAAATACCAAACAGTCTTTAAATTATAATCATAAAATTAAAAATTATGAACGCAGAACTGGTTTAGATTTTACAAAAGATCACTTTTCTGCATATTTTGACAAATGAAGAGGTCAGTAAATGAAAGCTTACCGATAATTAATTATTAAAATTTAGATGGTAAATATTTCTTGGTTTTTTAATAATGAGAATTTCTTGTATTTCAGGGAAGATACAGGAGAGTGAAAAGACATTATGAGCCATTTAATGAGCCTAGAGTGAAACAAGAGAAAGACACTGCACAGAAAATGGATATAACTAAAAGGCATGCAGTAGAGGACAGAGGAAAGGTGTTGACAAAAGTAATACAGGTAACGAGTTTAATGAATACGAAACATTTAAAATCATCCTGTTTACGAGTTCACTTTATTAAAAGCTTTATATAAACTGTGTTTCCTTTATAATCTAAAGTTGATTTTTGTACTACTGTATATTTACTGTACATTTACTGTATAGCTTGTTAACTAATGTGTGAGAAACCTCTGAGGACTGGGTAGAGGATCTAAAAATAAGCAAAAAGTTTAAGGCTATGGATCTGTGAAATTTATAACTTCTACATTATTACATCAATTAATCTGGAACTTTTACCACATATTTCTTACAATGAGGACATGCAATACACAAATTTTCACTGTGATATTCCAATTAGTTTACTTATAATTAATTTTTGTGATTTTTTTAAATACTGAAAAATCAATCACTCTTCTTAATGTATCCAGCTGTTTACTAACAACATAAAGTCCACTATAGTCCACTATACTGAACTATAATTGTCCCAATTTTCAAACTTTGCATAATTTATCTTTAAATTTGTTGTTGTTTTCTAATGTCAGGCGTTTGACAATAAAGTCATTTGACCTCTTGCACTCCAATATTTTTCAAAGATATTATCATGACCAGCCACTGAAGCATAGATTTTGTGGTGTTCTGAATCCATTTCTTGGTTTGAGTTGCACAATGGGCAGTTAGGGGACTGATATATTCCAATTCTATGCAGGTGTTTGGCCAAACTATCATAGCCTATTGCCAATCTAAATGCAGCTACAGACGATTTTCGTGGTAAATCGGAAATTAACTGTGGATTTTGATGCAGAGAGTTCCATTTTTTCCCTTGGGATTGAGCTATCAAATTTTGTTTGTTGAAGTCTAAGTATGTAGATTTAATAAATCTCTTCACAGAGTAATACGTAGATTTAGTAACAGGTCTGTAAGTAGCAGTGCTGCCCTTCTTTGCTAAATCATCCGCATTCTCGTTTCCCAGGATTCCACAATGGGATGGTATCCATTGGAATACAATTCTTTTATTGAGTGATATTAATTGAGAGAGCATTTTAGTTATTTCTGCTGTTTGAGATGAAGGTGTGTGTTTAGAGACGATTGATAGAATAGCTGCTTTGGAGTCTGACAATATAACTGCATTCCTAAATTTATTGATGTGGCATAGAAGATTCCTGAGACATTCACTTATTGCAATGATTTCACCATCAAAACTTGTTGTTCCATATCCAAATTAAATCTTTAAATTTATATTTAACTTATTCCGGGTAGATTTACGTAAAATGTTATATATACTTTTCATGTTTCTCCATTTACTTTTTGAGAAAAGAAAATTTACCCTTTTAGGTGTTAATTTTTCAGTTTTTTAAAACTTATCACATTCTCAGCACATGTGATTTCAATACTTTCAATAGCAGAAGGAAACACACATGTCAGTTACTTCACATACTTTTGTGGACTTCTGTGCGAAATTTCACTGATATTGGAGAAATATTGCATTTGTTAGAACATTTTGAATGTTACAAAATGTTGAAAATTGGAAAAGGGAGAAAACAAGTGTCAAACTACAATATGCATATACAGAAAATTCTGCAGCTTAAAACTGCCCAGCACCATATGTTGGACTTTTTTCCCCCCTTTTTTTTTTGTTGCTCTGCAAATATTTTGGTCAGTCTGAGTCTCTTACATGCTGACCTATGTGCTGCTTTATTGGAGAACTCACTGCGTTGAATTCAATGCTTGTCCCTTGCCTGGCTTAATTTCTTAGCACTCTCAATTTTATGTCCATCATGGTCACGCCTTCCTTCACTTTTACAGTTACTTCAGACTCCATATTGAATACACTAACTGCTGAAGTAGCTGCTATGTCAGTCTTTTTCAAGGATCCAAACACCTCTTTGGAAACCTTTTCCATAGAAGACTAGCTTCGATATATACTATCGATATATGTAGGTCTACCCCACACTTTTTCTCCTTCATAACAGCGCGAAATATGAACAGAATGAAAAGTAAAATTAGAACAAAGTCTATCAGAATGACTGCCTGGATGAAAGATCAATGTGCTAGCATTCAGATGAGGCTACTTACTGTCTCACTATCTATAATTCGTGACAAAACATAACATCCTTCTCTCCAGGAAGGAAAGTCATAAATACTCACCCCTGCATTATTTTTGTAAGCGTTTCCACTGAGAGTGATACCACAGTCTACTATATACAGTCGCGAAGCTTGAGGTGTTTTTTTTTGCAAATCTCGTGATAAAGCGCTCCAAGCGGTTAGCAACTAGAAACAATAGACTGTCCATGGTCGACTTTGGACTGTGTCGTATTTCAGTCGAGTGCTAGCTCGTTGTGTATTTCACATTGATGCTTGTGAAATCTTCGTTATTGGTTATAACGAAAATGTTAATGGCTAAAATATAATAATTGGAATAATAATATGGGACAAGGAGGAGACATTTGTAGTGCTATAAACTGTAGCAACAGTAAGAGAAAGAGGCCAGAGTTATCCTTTTTCCGATTTCCGAAAGATTCAGAAAGGTTCCTGGGTTTCCACAAGAATGCTGTGCAGAAACAAAACTGTTAATTTGAAGTTCTTTGTGACTGTTAGAATACATTATATCCTTAAATTTCACAATGAAATGTTTCAGTCTAACCGAAAGGACATTAGATACTGGTTAAAGTTCTGTCACTTAGGCTGCTAAATTTCCAGAGAAATAAAGGTTAGGTCTACTTTTTTTTTCAGAGGATATATTTTTAATTGTAGCTATTAATTTTGTTATTATTTTTATGTGTTATTTTACTAAAGACGTAGAAAAATTACGTTTGTTTTAATGAAATTTATTGATCACGTTTTATTTTCAATTCTGGTGGGATTATTATTGCTTAGGCCTACTTTTTTCTTCAAAGGATATGTTTTTAATTATAACTGTTAATTTTGTTGTTATTTTTATTTGTTGCTTTATTAGAGACGTAGAAAAAGTCTGTTACAATAAAATTTATTGATCACGTTTTATTTCCAATTCTGGTGTGATTATTATTGCTTAACCTCATCCCACTTTGTTAACTACGTAAGCCTACACTACAAGTACCGGTACACGTAAGTTACTCCATTAATTAATATTTCCATTATTATTGTTGTAAAGAGAAATGCAAATTAATATTTATTGGTTTCATAGTTAATTATTGCTATAATCTTGAATGAGTGAAGCTATTATAGTAAATTTCAGTTCATTTTGCACAAACAAAAATTATATTAACTTATTTCTTGCAGGTATCTTCGAGTTTATGGTGGAATTTAATATACTTCATTAAAATAATAAATTAACTTTATGCATTTAATATTTCAATAATGGAAGGAAGGTGTTAATTTTTCCAAAAGAACACGACAACGAAAGTGTAACATATTTTGTCGGCTGCTAGGAGAGAGATCTGCGATGAGGCGATAGTAGCGATCCTAGTGGTGGACAACTACCCATGTTTGCATTTTTACTACATATTGAGCTTCGCGACTGTATATAGTAGACTGTGGTGATACCTCTTTTTTACTGGTTAGACTTATCTCCTGGAGGTATGTCTGAATTGGATGATTGCCCATACATACTCAGACTTATCTCCTAGACTTATAGTTCACCATGAAGATATAAGAAGTCGTTGAAGTTATTTCCCATAGAGAAATGCGATCACTCGAGAAATACTATTCCTCCATGGTTCTATGTTCTTTTCTAAGTGATTCCTTAGCGCCATTTTTAATACTATATCAATAGTTTCTCTGTTATAAGTGTTATTAAAACTTATTAGATTTTTCATGGAAAATATTTACACATTTCTATAAATTCTAAGAGAAATGGAGAATGTAACAATGAAATCTCGACCAGATGCTCGCAGTATTATTTGTTTCGTAGGAGTCTGAAGACTTATCTCAAGATCAAAAACTTGGGGCCCTTTATAGCACTCATACACTGTGTGTCGAAGTAAAATGTTAAATGTTATGTTTTATTTAATGACGCTCGCAACTGCAGAGGTTATATCAGCATTGCCGGATGTGCCGAAATTTTATCCCACAGGAGTTCTTTTACATGCCAGTAAATCTACTGACATGAGCCTGTCGCATTTAAGCACACTTAAATGCCATTGATCTGGCCCGGGATCGAACCCGCAACCATGTCGAAGTAAATCGCGAGTGAAATCATTGAGGGTGTAATGGAGTGGTATGAGGGAAGGCCATATGTTCTCTTATCGAGTATACTGTCTCTGTATTCGGTTATTTTACTAGCCAGTAAGTCATAAGTAAATTCGTCTGATATACAGTGAGGTCACAAAATGGGCGTAACCCCAATGTATTCTTATTTACTTAGTTTGTGAATATTGGTACCCCATGTTTACCATGCTACCATGGTAACCGTGAGTTATAAACTAACGTGGCTGATCTGTTTACCATCAAACAAAGATCAGTGACAGTGGTTGGCTTCATGAAAGACATCATACCGGTAACACCGTGGAAACAGTGGAGATGAAATTTCGTGTCTGCTTTGATGTGGTACCGCCAAGGAAAACAACAATGTTGGAGTGGGAAAAACATACATTTTCAACATTTCGCATTGCAACTGCGCTGATATCTGAATATGATCTTCCCAACAGATGGAATGGAAGAGGATCTGCAGATGATCATGCTACTTTTGCCTGGCCTCCACGAAGTCCGAACCTCACAACACCTGATAATGCTCTCTGGGGGTTCATCAAGGACAAAGTGCGAAATCACCGCTTTAACACAACAGCATAATTACGAGCAGCTGTGGAAGATGCCTTCAACGAAGTGACCCTTGATTATCTCCGCAAAACATCTGCCAGGACATGGCGAAGTATTAAGCTGTGCTATGAAAAAGAAGGTCTTCATATCGATGTCTTGGAGCGTTAAACTATCAGGTGCATGTCCATATCAATCACTCAACCATACCCATCGTAGTTCGTAATAAAGGGGGGTACGCCCACTTTGTGACCTCTCTGTACAGTAATCACTAAGAAATAAGTTTGATTGTGTTAAATGTTAGGAAACTGTTGAATCAAGAGACTGTGTGATAAAATAAACTGATAAATGTTCAGCCCACAGTTCTTGAGAAATTCTTGCAATTGTAGGAATTGGACCTGGAGGACCACACTTACCCCAAGAGGAGTCAGAAAGTGGGACATTGCTTTGTGTGCGACAAGGTCGTGATGAATGGCACTCAGCTGCATTGCCTCACAGCCACCACCAAGGTGCAGTTGCACCACAAGCTGGACAAGATAATGGCGCAGGAGCTGAGTCTGATGGCCAACGATGAGGAGGTGCTGTGTCCACACTGCACGCAGCTGCTGAACTACATGGACCGCATCGAGGTGGAGCTTGCCATGCTGAACAGGAGCATTCTCAACACCTTGCGTGGCAAGCACTTCCTCGGGCTCCATCACAAAGAACTCTATTCCAAGCTGCCTTCATTCAAAAGTGAGATTGTCCTTTCTGTTATGATAGTGTCATGCATGTAACTCTCTCAAGCAGTTGTTGAAAGTAGTGGGTAGTTGAGAGGGTTTGCAGTAGCAGTAAGGACGTTGTGCTGCAAGCCAGAAGATCATGGGTTCAATTCCCGAAGGAGTCATAGATTTCTCTATTGATCTATTCATTCTGGTTGTACTATGAGCTTGTCATTCAGTCAACCTCTAAAAGTGCATCTGCACGATTCAACTTTTCTTTCAACTTTAAGGATTCAAGCAATTCCTTGACTCCAATAACTCTGAAGGGGAATTTTGAGATTTCACTTGCCCTTGGGAATCCTGGAATGTTGGTGGAATGAATGGGTTGGGCTTTTCAAGTGTTTCCTGGAAATCATATCTATTGTCTCGTATCTGGAAAGCGTAGTTCAATGATAGTTATAGAAATATTAATGGACGAGGAAAAATTATGCAAAATATGGAAATATACAAGGTGGGGCATGGAAACCAAGTGTTTTTGGAATGGCTTTTTCATTATGAAAGGGAGAGACGTGCGGCATGTGACATTCCATTCCGTGGCTCATAGCATTTCACCTGCAGTCGGCATCATGGAGCAGTGGACGCATGTTTGCGTATGATTGTTTTGTTAGAAATGGCGCGACGGTGACCTCGATACGGCGTGAGTTTTGCTACAGATTCAATATTAATCGCAATGATTCTGTTCCTGTGCGTGACACAATCTTATGTTGGGTTAAAAAATCTAAAAAAAAGGCGCAATACTGAAGAATAAATCGCCCGGCCCCCAACGCAGAGTCCGTACTCCAGAAAATTTTCAGTCAGACAAGCGATAATGCGCAGCCCAGGCCGCTTTGCTCGAAAACATTCAGCTGCTCTTGGAATCAGCAATCATACGGTAAGACGGATTTTGCATGGCGATTTACATTTACACCCATACAAGATAGGCGGTTTCAGCAAGATGGGGCCATGGCGCATATCTCCAGAGCGTGAATGGCAGTTCTTTGCCTCCTGTTTTCCAATCGTCTCATTTCGAGATTTGGTGATGTTCCATGGCTCTCTCAGTCCCCTGACCTGTCCACGTGATTTTTTTCTATGTGAGTACCTAAAGGCACGTGTTTACGTGGATAAGCCCCGAATATTAGATGAATTAAAGGACACAGTACGTCAACACATCACTCAAATCAACAGATATCTCCTGGAAAGAATAGAGGTGAATTTTCGTCAACGCCTTAAACAATGCGTCAACACAGACAGACATCACATGCCAGATGTAATTTTCCTCTCATAATTGAAATGGTATGTTCTCACAAACGTTATTGTACCAATAAAATGTGTTGAAAACAAAAACTAACTGTTTTATGATTATTTTAAAAACACTTGGTTCCTATGCCCCACCCTGTATAACTATTTTCATCAAATATGAAAATTTTACCAAAATATTATGAAATATGAACTTTTTTGACGTTACTTAATTCTACAAATCGTGAATCGTGAAAATCATTAATCCCATACTGCTGTCAGGAGTTTAGAATATGAAATTTTATATTGTGCCTGTCGCTACTCATGTGTCTGGTTTGATGTTTTAATATGCTTTGTTCATTTTATTTTTATTAATATCTAATTAGTGTAGCCTAATATGTTACTAGTCAGCGCTGTATGCAATGGAGGGGGAAAGGAATTGGCCACTGTACCCCATTATCTCCTGGCTTAGTTGTCTCATGAATGCCTGCCTTATTGGTGTCACTTATGAGGTTTAAACCTGTGTTCGGACAGTTGACTAAACAACAACATTCAGTATTGGAACTAAATAAGTAAAAGATACAAGTTACTTATTTTATTGATTGTCAAAATCGCTGTTTTTATAATGAAAACATGATTACTCAATTTTTCCTTTTGTTATAGGAAACGAGTTCGGCATTATTCTTGCAACAGACAGCAATGAAAATCATGTAAGTTAATAATCTTCTTTTGTTTAAATAGTTTTCTATCTGCTCTATTTCCTTTCTTCCCAATAATAGTGGGGGGGGGGGGGAACACGCAAATCACCATTTTTCGACACACATTAATATTTAAACATCTTTTTATTATAAGACACTGGTATAAAATTTCAGCGCTATACTGGAGAATTCCCACGGTATCATTGAACCGTGCCGTTACGTTTAGCGCCAAATTTTACTAAATACACAATCTCGCCAACATAAGAACACGATGTTGGTGTGTGGCGTCATTAGAGAGAGAAATTTGTTTATTTTCTTTCTGTGCCTCCTTCGTTCTGAACATTACTGAGAGATAGCACCACTGTTAGCTACAAGGTATATTTGCGCAAATATATTGCAAGTAGATTACGTGACTTAAGCACAGGAACGCCATTTCGTAATTTAATTTAAGAAACAAGCCAAACGAATTATCTTTGCATCAAAAACGGATGCTCCCTGGACCAAATTATCGTATTTTATAATTGTTTGAAACTTATTACATGACTTAGATGAGAGTTTCGAGACAAAACATTTTTGCTATATTTGTTTTTTTTATTAAATGTTAAGCACCACTGTTAGGTACAAGGTGTATTTGCGCAAATATTGCGGGTAAATTATGACGAGTGGCTTAGATGAGAGGCTCGTGACAGAAACAGTTTTGCTGTAGCGCATGCGCGGACCTCTCATGCAGTGGAAGCGTGATCCTTGAAATTATTTTCGCGTGTACATTGAAGATTAAATGATTGAGATCCCTTCTTGTTCCGGTTACAGACCTTGGATATACGAAGGTTAGGTTTGGTTAGTTTAGGTTTTTATTAGCCAAGTCCGCGCATGCGCAGACAGGCAATATCCTGTCGCGAGCCGCATGTGATAAGTGATATGAGGTCGAGGAATGGGAGAAGGTTAGGTTAGGTTGGGTTAGGTTAAGTTTGGTTGGGTTGGGTAAGGTTAGGTTAGGTTAGGTTGGGTTAGGATAGGATAGGTTAGGTTGGGTTAGGTTAGGATAGGTTAGGTTGGGTTAGGATAGGTTAGGTTAGGATAGATTAGGTTAGGATAGGATAGGTTAGGATAGGATAGGTTAGGATAGGATAGGTTGGGTTAGATTAGGATAGGTTAGGATAGGTTAGGTTGGGTTAGGTTAGTTTAGAATAAATTAGGTTGGGTTAGGATAAGTTAGGTTAGGTTAGGATAGGTTAGGTTAGGTTAGATTAGCTTTGGTTAAAAAATAATGGGCCTATAATGAAAGCGGTGAATAATTTCATGGTCCTTAAATTTTTTTTTCGTAAAAGGCTAAGTATTTTTCTATAGGCCAGAAATAAAACAGCAACGCCGTCATAATTACGTACTTTACGCTTTGGCGAACATTAACCGGAAATTTACTTTCCGTCATTTTAATTGTATTCCGTGAAACACACCTTTATCCTGTTA
Organism: Periplaneta americana; assembly: GCF_040183065.1. Taxonomy (NCBI): domain Eukaryota; kingdom Metazoa; phylum Arthropoda; class Insecta; order Blattodea; family Blattidae; genus Periplaneta; species Periplaneta americana. The sequence goes on from NC_091124.1 coordinate 20,907,869, forward strand.
ATTTCCTATGATAACCTAGTTTATTATCTTATTACATCTTCATTTTCTTTTATTGCATTCAAAAAACCGCCGTTGTACTACATAAAACCTTGAACTTGACTAATGGAGTGAATTATTTAAGAATATAGTCGCGAATTTGACTACCACCATTTCGATTATATTTTGTTTGATACGGCTCGGTACGGCTCGGTGACTAGTGGCCAGCGAGTAGAGTCGACTATCGATATTGGTCTGCCGTGCGTATTATCCAGTTGTTCCAATTTCAGAATTCTTTTAGATATAAAACGAACAAAAAGAAAAGGATATATATATATATATATATATATATATCAGGGGCGATTTCTCAGGGCATGCTATGCTTGCTGTGCAAGCCCAATATTTTCGTAGAATGTGTGTATCTCAAAATGGGATTACGTATATTAAAATTTATTTTGATTTTTGGAACATTGTATAGGCGTTATACTATCCGCAGGTTGCACACCGCAAGTATCGCAACGCTTGCTCGTTTCTCAGAGCTACAGGAAAGACGTAGAAATAGCGAGAATATGATGCGCGCGCAAGTGCCTTCCTCCTTGGTCCGTCCTAGGCGCACATGCTTCTGTTATGTGTTGTTTGAAGCTCTGGTCCGAGAGCTACACCAACGACTATTTAACGTTACACAGAGCAGTATTGACAGCGGGTATGTGCTGTGATCTGCGAGTGCAATGTCATAATTGTATGAGCTGAATGCATATGTTAGCTGCTGCATGTATTATTAATTCTTAGACATTAATTTGAAGTATTGCAATGAGTTCGGAATTGTGTGTTATTGAAACATTATTATTAAATCCATTTTCCCGAAGGACTATTCAAGAGAAGACAGACATTATAGAGAATAGCCTATGTGCGCTCGTTCAGTGCAGCTCATTACAACAATGTGCATTGGTTGGCAGGGTCGAAAAAACTAAATAAACTATTTTGTTGGGCATGTTTGTTATATTATATCGAACTTGTACATCTGATAAGCGAATATGATCCATGACTCATAATAATTTCATAATTATAAAATAAATTATTTAGGCTATGTGGGTCTGACTATTTTGATTAATTATGAATTATTATATCCTCCCATCTTCCCCTACGAATAAAAGAGCAAGCCTAACTTTTGTGACTAGCATTCGCCCCTGATATATATATATGTTAGATTATGACTAAAACTTTTGAATTATCTTAATATTAATGGTTTAATGGTAGGCTAGTTATAGCTGGTAGGCTGGTGATGGAAATGTCATCTTAGGACACCAGACCATCTCCCTCTTCATACTTAAATCTCGTTTAAGAGAAAATTTATCCTTTTACTTTTACTGCCATTCTTATCACATATCCTAACTTATGCTACAACAAGTACTGTGTAATGTAAAGTACTTTATTGATATGTTTTTCTACATTTCCCATAGGATTATGGAATCAGCGACTCCTTCATAAGCCATGTTGAAGAAACACACAGATCATTTGACATAACTGACAAGAGGAATGTTATAAAAAGTGTTAATGAGAAAATGTTTCAGTGCCAAGCTTGTAACTTTAAAACTAAATATAACTCTCTTATGGTATACCATCTTCGACAGCACCTGAAGACCACATATCGGTGTGATTTCTGTACCACTCCACTCACTGAAGCTGCATTACATTTTTCTAGCACAGTTGATGATTTGGAAAACAACTCTCTGTCTGCAAATGAGGTTGATGGTGTTAATAATGGACTCCAGTTGCCACAAAGTAAAATGGATCCATCCCAATGTGAGATGCAAGATCCGTGTTACAGTGTGGGCGGTTTGTTGCAGGAAGTTGTTAGTGGTGATAAAGTTTCAAGTTGTACTTGGCAGAATATGAATATAAATGAAAAGGAAATGAAGAGCCAAAAGGTGGAGTCCATGAGCGTAGAGAACATGTTGGAGGAACTTCACAACACCGGGAAAATATCAGCGTTTGCTGCTGATGACAGCAACTCCTGCAAACTGAATAACTCATTCGAAGCTAGCCAGACTTGTAGTGATGCATTGCCTGAAAGCTCGACAGATAAATGTACATTAATTAAACTTGAATTAATGAACGCAGATGAAGGAGACGGGTCAGAAGAAGTTGAAATAACATCACAAGGAATAATGTGTCGTAATCAGATGTTTGTTGACTTTGGTCTTGTAAAAAGTGAAACTCAGAATAGGGACTCCTGTGTTGGCGGAGATATAGAGGTAAAAAATCCAGAAATTTCTATAACAGACAGACATTTAGATTCAGCTAATAAAATGAGTCAATGTATAATGACTCCTGAAAGTAACTTTTCTAGTCCTTTTGATATTACTGAAAGTGTATGTGACAAGAAGCACCTCATTAAAATAAAAGAAACTGTGAGGTAAAATGTTTAAATGACAAAGCTGATTCATACAAGAATGCGTTTATACAAGTATTATACAGATATAAATATTGTGCTTCATTATGTCGTCACATCTGTGCCTTGCATTGCATTGGTGTTTATAATTTAAGGCACAAGTTTAAAAATGGTTTTATTTTTGTCAAAAATATTCTGAAGATGTCACTGCAAGCACTGTAATAAAAACCATAGCTTACGTTATTATACAAGGCTGGGATGTTGGGTCTCAGGTAAGTAGGTAATGTAGTTTGACATGGGGGCACGAGTTTTTTTCTTATTTGAGTAAATAATAGTACGAATGCACAGTCTGGGTAAGCTAGTGACTTATTTACGTCACCTCAGCAGCAGAAACTGCACTGTGTTGGCTGCATTGCATCTGGTAATATGTAATGTGATCAGAGCATGCACAGCAATTGTATTTCGGACACAGGGGCGGACGCAGGATTTTTTTTCGGGGAGGGATTTGAGGAGATAGTAAAAATTTGTTTCCGAGTCACAAACATTTACAAGTTGGCCTGAGTAACATAGTCGGTATAGCCTTCTGTGCTCGAAGTTGCGGGTTCTACCCCAACCCAGCTCGATGGCATTTAAGTGTGTTTAAATGTGACAGGCCTCGTATCAGTCGATTTACTGGCATGTAAAAGAAGTCCTGAGGGAAAATATTCTGGCACACCGGCGACGTTGATATAACCTCGGCAATTGCGAGCTTTGTTAAATAAACCATAATTTTTTAATTTCAACATTTACAATGACTGCAATACAAAAACAATGACAGAATGAAATTTACAGAAGAAGGCGACGAGGCTTCTTAGACATTTCATCCAGTACTTCATGAGCATTTATTTCTACATTTTTATGTATATACATCAGGGCCAGTCCATTTAATCTGTCTGCTCTCATCATGCTCCTCAAGTAAGCCTTCAAATACCGCAAAGTTAAGAACGACTGTTCCGGTGTTGCTGTAGTTACAGGCAACGTGCAGAAAAGTTTCAGCACCTTGCGAGTGCAGGGAAAAATAATTTCATTGCACCTGTTCAAAGATATAAAATCAGTAGGTATTAGGTGAAAAATTTTCTGATCAAGGAAATTTCTTCTCCACATCTTCAATTCATTGAAGAAAGACTCTGGTGATGCATCAACATCATTGGGCCACTGATTTACTATAGCCTCAACAGCAGTTTCTAAATCTTCATATGATGCTTGCACTATGTTTTTAGGCAGCAAAGTTTGTATGGACTTTAGGATTCCCTTATGATTTAAAAACCTGTCCTTGAGCTGACTAATGAAATAGTCTAAGAAGAGAAGGAAAATTAAAAGCCTAAAATACTCTCTTGAAGTAAGAACGCTGTGTTTGTCTTCCTGCAGTTCTTGGAATTTAACATTTTAGCAAAGAGAATTTACGTGGAAAACTCTCTAATTCCTATGTACATTCACAAATTAAAATTAATGTTATTTTTGTTTCTTGTTTCGTATTTTTCTCAAAATTTCGGGAGGGGATATATCCCCTTAATCCCCCCCCCCCTGGATCCGCCCCTGTTCAGACATATTGGAGTGATATAATAATTAAAATGTGTATAACGTCTACAGAGCACTAAGAGAACTGTAATATACTTAGACAGTGGCGCAACCAGAATTTGGTTCTGGGGGGGGGGGGGTTGAAATTTTTTTTCAAAACCTGCGTATAATACTTGTGGTAACAAAACTTTAATGTGGATTAAATAGGCCCCCAACTATAGCGAACAGAAATCCATTTGGTGCTGAGTCCACATGGATACAAATGCAGCATGTGCTTTCTTTGTAACATTGCAATTATGCACATGCGCAATGCGTTATCACGACATTTGAGTACCGTAAAAAACCTTTTGAGTTTATCTTCCACATCATGTATCGCATATTGAGCTGATGTGTAAACAAAAAAAGGTAAATATTTCTTGCTGCAGTTCATTTCATCACATTTTACCATTAGAACATGAAGGTTTCATTGCATTGCATTTCTTCTTTCAATGTAGGCATGTTCAGAATTTAACATGCTTGGTTTGGCAACACTGTACGGTATATTTTACAATAGATTATCTTTAGACAGAGTGCCTTTGTTAGTTTTAGTGGTAATCTGCTGATCGATAAATAGCATGATGGATAATCAGGGTTCTACTGTATGCCTCCCTTCCACTGGACACCACATCCACTATAGTACTGTACGCTTGGTGGTATTCTTAACATTTAGTGAATATAAGGGACACTAGTACTGAATTTTGCATAAAAAAAAGGGCCAAAAAATCAATTTTCGGTTTTTTTGTACTTTGGGCACTTAGGAAGTTCATAGTAAGAGGTCTGTAAATCTTCTTTTAGGTCCAGGAGTGACTTTTATGTATAGGCCTGCACCATATATCAGTATTGTATCACTCTTCACAAATTTGCCTTTTTTTGAAACTACATTTATGATGTTGAAAATTCTCCGTACGCATGCAGTTTTTACCAAGTTCAATGAAAATATTCGTACATATCCATGCTTATATTACCTGAGATCTAACTTTGAGAAATGTTATAAATCTTGAAAATTAAGAGCTAAAAATTATTATTTTAATAAAAAATGTGAATAAATAAATTTTTTGTTTTCAAAAATTTATTGTACCTAAACTGTCTGAATTTTTCAACGTTAAAATGTTGCCTGTGAATCAACATCTATATGAAAAAAATAAGAAACTTCCTGTATTTAAATGAACATTTTGATTATATCACTAATTTGCATAATTAAAATGAAATTAACGTCGAAACTAGCAGTCCGATTGAGCTGAAAATTTGCACACGTCTTATTCTTGATGTTTCTAACAAAGGTTAAAAAATGAAATAAATCTGTTCAAAAGTGTAAAAATTTCAAAACTCAGTCCTGATGTCCCATAAATTCCGTCTCAGATCATTATTTTCCAGTCTTGTGTAATTATGTAGGCTATAATGAAAACAGTGACAATACTAATTTGTTATATAAATGAATTCCAATCAGATGTGGATGCAATGAGCCTGTTTGTGTTCCCGAGAATGATTTCTTTCTTGTTCACTTGAAGAGTTGTTTCATCATGTGAAGCACATTGGAGTTTACGTTAATTTTTGCATTTATGTAACTCTGTTGCAAGACAGCTGCAGGTATTTTATGGATCTCATTAAACTGGAATAGTCTATTGTAAAATTGTGCAAATAAAATTAATTCCTTTACTTCCTTCTTCTGCATCAATTTCAGTTTTTTAACTGCTGAGGCAAATTTTACACAAGCTGCTGAACTAGTCTTAATTTATAGTTTCGTTATTTGCAGAAATTGGCAGTTTTCTTATTAATATGGCATTGATGCATAAAGATAACCATCACTCTTGACTACTGTGAAAACTGACAATGTTACATTTTGTTTTATGTCCTTTGTAGACATATGTCAGTACAGAGTCTCTCTTGCTTTTCTTGCCTAAATATTCTGAAGCATCCCACAAATATATCAGAATAAAAAGTCAGCTAGTCTGTAGCAGAGAAAAATAATTATTCTGGCAGGGTTGTTCAGCATTTCCTCATCCTTTAAGAGTAAGTTGGGCGATAGCTAAATACCTAAAAAAAACATTGCTTCTTCCCTTTTTCGGAATTTCAGGAGCAGGGCACTACCATTCCATTTTATATTCCTTTTCAGCACAGTGTCGCCAAGATGATGTTTTGGCGATACAAGTGAGAAAGAACACATATTTTCTCTCTCGACTTCCAGACTCTTCTTTCCTCACAATCTGTCCCTAACAATTTGTGGACCCCAGCTTCTTCAGAAGTACAGTATTTGCTCACATGAGTACAAGAAAAAACAAGGTCTCTTGCTCCTAACCCTTATCTAATCATCCGTAACTTAAATTCCTCAGCCTAGTCCAGTTTATTCAATTCCTTTTCCAGCCATTTCTTGTCCACTTCGGGTTTTGACACCGAATAACCTTTGTAGTTGAGAGTGTCGTTAGGTCTGTTGCTGCTGCTGCGTAAGAGGGCTGTAGACAAAATTCACTGGCCATTTCTCAGCCACATCAGAACTGCTCTGCTGATCATCTTGCGTACCTATTCTTAGAGGTAACGAATTTCACCTTAAAAAAAGTTCTTCTACTTCTGAAATTGAATTCTTCACACTATCTGATTAGCAGAGTTCAAGATAATATTAAGAGACAATACCTGGATATATTAACAACAACGAAAATCAATGTAGACATATTGCAAGCCACCGGCATGGCTCAGTCGGTTAAGGCACTTGCCTGCCGGTCTGAAGTTGCGCTCGGGTGCGTGTTCGATCCCCGCTTGGGCTGATTACCTGGTTGGGTTTTTTCCGAGGTTTTCCCCAACCGTAAGGTGAATGTCAGGTAATCTATGGCGAATCCTCGGCCTCATCTTGCCAAATATCATCTTGCTATCACCAGTCTCATCGACGCTAAATAACCTCGTAGTTGATACAGCGTCGTTAAATAACCAACTAAAAAAAAAACATATTGCAGTCAGAGAATCTGAGAACTTTATCGTGCCAACCAAGAACCAAGACCTAAATAACTCTGGGAAGGAGATATTTAAGATGGGCAACCAGACTTGCGTGACCAGACATTGCCATCTGAATAAGCTCCTACATCAGCTCTAGGAACTAACAAGCCAAGAGGGGGAAGTAAGTTTTCCCCTTCTCATTGTTTTACAAGCAAAACTAGTTACACCACTGTCACATGTTTGTAATTGTATCAGCGGCTGAATTCATATCTTTAATCAATCACAATTTTTTGCCCATATTTCATGGAAGAAAACGGTAGTTACAAAATAAACATTTTTTTAAAACCAGGATGACTTTATCCCTTTTTAATAAAGACTAAACAAAAGAAATTACCAAATTATTTTCCTGAACTACACTTGGCAACTCGAATGTAGCGTTGTGCATTAAAGGTGCTATGTTTAGTTCAAGTTTGTCGAGTATGACAAAGTTCGATATTCACTTACATTTGCTCTGCAGAAAGAGACCTGTCGTATTTGTTCCATTGTATTATAAAAATATTCGCTGTCCTTCACTAATGTTTTAATAATTTAAGAATTTTATCACATACCTTGTGATTAGTTTTTCGTATGAAATAAGACTAAGTTTTTAATGTCATGGTTGCCTCTCTCATATTCGAACATTGCAAGACACTACTCGCATGCACTGAAACTGAAAATACTTAGAAATTCAGTGAATTCGTGCATTTAAAATTTCTGTTTTGATTCGGAAAGGCACAGAAAATAGCGTTATTATTGTTGCTTTATCATAAAGAATAGTTATTTATGGTACTTGTGAGGTAAGTGCATCTTTATTGCACGAGTGGAAAGATTTAAGCACGAGGCATCAGCTGAGTGCTTAAATTACACGAGTGCAATAAAGATCACACTCACAAGTACCATACATAATTTTATCCATGACCATAACGAAAAATTATGTTTTATAAAAGAAAATATGTTGAAAAGAAGTCCTCATGTAATCACATACCATGGCATGGATTTAGAATCAATACGTGTACTAGGTAGGTCATGATGTAGGAGCCCATGATTAGTAAAGAATGGTATCTAAGGCGTTGGATAAATAACAAATTATAATTAATTATATAATTTTAATATATATTTTTTCATTTTAAACGTGTATTTTCGTCTTTTTGAAGTTTCAGGGATTATTTAGAAGTTTTCACGGGACTATTGTGATTAAAATAATTTCACATTTTACTTCTGTAAACTTAAGAGGAATATTAAAACTTAATTAATCATTGTGTTTGTTTAGCTCAGTTGGCTAACGCGTGTTGTTTTCAAATCCTATAAACCCAACTTCGCAGGTTCAAGTCTCCTCGCATCCCAAAAGGTAAATTATTACAAAATTTTAAAAAGATGCATATTAGATATGGATGTAATGTACAAATTACGACGTAGCAGATAGAGAAAAAGAGAAGGAGATTGAGTGTATGTAAGAAATGGTAATAAAGAAGTAGAGGTGGTGAAATCTAGTAACTAATATATTAACTTCTTGAGTAATAGTTCAATGGAAAAGTATACGTGTGTACCCGGGTACTAGGAAAATACTAATGAACTGTGAGATAAAGTACAAACTATGAGGTAAAGTCTTTATCTCACTAGTGAAATAAAGTAATGTTGAATAAAAGCCTACTTTACAAACGCAAAAGTATTTAGTAAAGGCATGTTTTTCGTTATGGTCATGGATAAATTATATTACATTTTGTATTGTCAAAGTCTTAAAAGCAACAATCAACATAAGAAAATAAAATCGAGATTTTCATTTATTTAAAAGACTACAACTCTTATAATCATAGGAACTTAATTTTTCCGAACTTAACGTGACCATTCTGATAAAGTGATATTGATTGCAAATAATTACGCAACTTGTAATAATAACGTAGATAAGTAATTTGATTCACTTTAACTTTTTTATCTGTAAGTGTGTAATCATATTCTCGATGCTCTACTTGAAATTTGTTTAAATAAAAGCCGCACTAAATAAGGGTTCGATAGATCGGCCTACTAATCAATTCATAAAGAATAATAAGTAAACAAAACAATTTTGTGACATTTGGAAAGAAAAAGAAAAAAAACATTAAGATAAGAAAACGTAGGAAATCATTTACAATAAAAATTTTGTTGGGTACAAATGATTACTAAAACTAAGGAAAAATAAAATATTAGCTAATCTGTGGCACTGTCATGAAAGTTCAGATTTATTCATTCTGAATTAAGTATATTAAGTAGCTATGTTAGCTTCTTTCAATAATTTAATTGAATTGAAACAGATGCTTTCAAACACTTCTTAAGTTGCTGTCCTTTGGACACATTTATGCACAATCGATACAGGTGAATATCTTGCACAAATTTTCCTATGTGTCAAAGTGTGTAACTCTTTAAAATCAGTCAATTTAGAATTATGAACTCGATATATGAATAATACAATGTATCGTCACCAGACTGTTAGCTTTCTTATGTCGTTATATTGAAGTATAAAATCCATGGCAATTGGGTACTTTCTGTGCCTTGTTGTTGCTATTTATTGTGCAATCCTTTATCAGTACCGGTATTTGTCTTATCACCATGACTAGCAATGTGTGATTAGTTTATGAATAAAGTAATGGATATAACTGTTGCTATAATGTAACACTGTAAGTATTTTTAAAGTTACTTGATTAAGGACTTCATTATGTTGGTTAATATGTTATGAACAGCGAGAATTATGCAGATCAGTGATTTGCATGGTTTTAATCCAGAGACTCCACTTTCATAATGCAGAAACATTTGGTGGACCCTCCACGAATTACTCTATTCTGAAATATACAGAGCTATTACCTCACTAGAACAGTGGTTCGCAAAGTCTGGACTGCGACCCCTTGTAAGGATATGAGGGGGTGTTGCGAGATGATTTACAAAATAAAACCAAAACGTTTTATTAACATACATTTATTTTGGATTTAGAAACATAAACAATGTTAAGCAAATCTGGTTTTTAGGTAAAGCTCTCTCAGACTTGAATAATTTCAAGGGAAAAATTGTTCCTGGGCCAAGTATCGATCCCGGAACCTTTGGCTGCAGGTACGTTAATAGAATACCACAATTTCAAGTCACACAGAGAGTTTGTGTGCACTCGATGTGGGTTTCTGGCATCTTGTCAGCCCACTCGAAGTAAGTGGATATTAAGGGAAAAATTGAGATGGTGTTGAGTGAAGTTTCTGGGTAGCTCAGTCGGTAGAGCATTGGCTCACTCAGCCAAAGGTCCCGAGATCGAGATCCAGCCCCGGAACAATTTTTTCCTTGAAATTATTCATAAACAGCATTGAACATAAAAACAATCCTCCAGTAATTGTAAAGTAAAAAAATAATTAATGTGATAAAAGTGCCGATTTTTTCAGAAAGTAGCATCTCAAATTTTGACTAATTATATTTGACACACACACAGTGAAGTTTAAGGAGATTTCTTGCTGTTGTTTTTTTGATAATTATAGTCGAGAAATTTATTTCGAGGTTGCAAAGGTTATAAAAAAATTAAGAACTTCTTTTACAAGCTCGAGATATTCTTTTAATTTTTTTTTCTCTTTTACGGAGGAGGGACCTGAAAGCTTACACTACAGCCTGAGGCTTATTGTGCTTACCACTTCTGTTGTGAACTGTGAATGATACTTGTAGCCAAACTGCCACACTCTAATGTTTTGATACAGAACTGGTCTATGATCTGCGAAAAAAAAGTTTAGTTTAAACATTCCAGCAGTAGGTACACATTTCAATGAGTTTTTCCTTCATTTTTTTTTTTTTTTTTTTTTTTAATTTTAGCCACTTGAACGTAATGGATTCAGTATCCATCAATGACTTTCGTAATTGTTTTCAGTTTCTTCTGGAAAATAAACAAAAACTCTTGTTTAAAATCGTACTTTGGGTAGTATGCAGTGGTTTTGAATAAAATTATAGTTTTTGCGATTTTACAGTACAGTAGAACCTCAATTATCCGTGTTAATGAAGGGGATGGGCTGAACGGTTAATCGAAAAAATCGGATAATCTGTCCCATAAAAGATTTTCGTAAATTTAGTGAATATGCTTACACGCTCGTAAGCTCCTCTATGGTCTTGTATTGAATATGCTACGTAGTGGATCAGAACTTCACTGATTTAAGTGTGGTTGTTAACAACAGGCTGTTAATTTGCAAGGAAACTCCTTATAATTGCTGTCTGTCGGAAGAAGGAAGAGTGAACATCTCATGTTGTAGATTTACGTACTTTATACAGTTTATCGTTGATTTTTATTAAATCCCATACAGTTGTGATTCCAATCTCGCTCCCCAAACCACTCTATTTGCATTTTTTGATACTTAGTACAACACGGTTTCTTTTGATACCCGTGGAAGAAATTTTATACAATACGACAACTTGAACAGTAGACCATACTGTGTAAGGACGAAATCTTATAATAACCCTCTCTCGAAAAAAATAACGTGCTAATCTAATGTACAAAACTTCATGTATTTCTGTTGAAAAAAGAAGCAAGAGGAAGACAGTCGGATAATCCGACAATCGGTTAATAGGATAACGGATAATCAGGGTTCTACTGTACTTGTATTTTTCGACTGGAGTCAAGAACCGGTACAGTGTGGAGGATCGCAAAACGAAGTCTTTTCTGAAGGAGGGCCACTAGAGGATAATATAGCTATATTATTTTTTGCTGAAAGTTCGAAAGCTGTAATAGATGGGCCTTAGCAAGTAAAGCACTTTGTAATATACTTAATGTATACCTACTATATATAATACAATGTATAAATAGACTAATAAGCCTATTAAGTCACTAACATACACAGATGGACTTCAGTTATGAAAACTCAAAATGTCCAATAAAAAGATTGCATTTAAAGAAAGATAAGAGTATTGGCTAGTGATATAGTACCTGTAGTATTCATTATCTTATAAATTAAAGATACTGTCAATTGTGATGATAAAGCAAATAGTACCGCACTATTAACAGTATGTACAAGATTGCACAATAAGTAGAAATAATAAAAGCATAGAGGATATTTTACTGTTACAGATTTTTAGTTTCTTAATATTATTGTGATATTCCTAACGACTTAAGAATACTAATACCGTGGTAACTATGCACTGTTACTCATGATATTGTTTAAAACTCTTGATTACAAGATTTTATGAACCTATGGTTAGAATACTGACGGAGAATGAGACAAGCTAAGGCGAACTTAGGCCATACGTGTTTCCTCCAGAATTGAATTCTAACAAGTAATGGCCAGTAAATTTTGCCTCTAGTCCTCTCTTTTAGGGACACGTAAGTCGCATGTTTTTGAATTATCATCATTCTCCTGTTCCTTCTTTTTCTCACCAGTAGAGAACGTAATGCTCAGCACATTCTTGCACTGGATTTTCTTCTAGTTGATGGACAGTATACTCATCTTTTTTTATTTTGTAGGTCCTACTGTATAGAAACGAGGTTAAATGGGGATTTTTCAGATCATTTTGGTTCACAATAAAATACTAATTTTGTCCACCACTGTGGAGTAATGGTCACAGCATCTTACAGTGAAATGAGCGGGCCCGGGTTCGAATCCTGGTTGGTACAAGTTACCTGGTTGGGGTTTTTTTTCTGGGGTTTTCCCTCAACCAATTGAAGCAGAATTGCTGGGTAACTTTCGGTGTTGGACCTCGGACTCATTTCGTCGTAATTAATTCCCATATCATCATCATCATCATCATCATCATCATCATCATCATCATCCATATCATAGGATGATGGGTTCAGTTCATGGTGCGGTGTGTTGTACTTGTACAAGAGCACAGCCATTCGGCTACCCAATCATTCACACAATAGGAGTGATAAAATAAGTGTTAGGCTGCAGCGTAAGCCTTTGGGTCCCGCCTCCATACAACAGAGGGGAGGGAAATTGACTCCATTTATATTGTATTTTTTGGTCCAAAATATTCGTATTTTATTCACAGATTTATAGTACAATTTTTTTGTTGAGGGAAAATACTTGTCTTTTGGCGACATAGACATATTAGCTGTGTAGTGTGTAGATAAACGGCATCAGCCAGTCAGTGACAGTGTTTTTCAGTCTCTTTGATGCAAGGTCCCCTTTTTTCCTCGCATAACTTAAGTGCGGCCCCATGGCCTAAGGTGTAGAATATAATAGTACTGTACCGGTAATGTGAAATCTGGTTTATTTTAAAAATATTACAACCATCCAGCTAGACAACAATCGAACATTCAGGGAGAGATCGGATGTGTGTAGGCCTATGTTTATGTTACTGTACTGAGCCCGGTAGCAGTTCTTTGATCCCAACAGTGAACTAAAAGCAGGCAAATTAATAAATCCTCTCATTCTGTTCTAACGAAAACAACATGTTGTTTTTGTTACGCAAAGGGAGAAGAGAAACTTCGTAGATAATTTCAATTTAAAAAGAACAAAATGTACTCTAATTATAAGCTCTTTACATATAACACAAAGTTGTCGGATATTTAAATTTTCATAGAACAACTTTTAAAAATTATGGTCTGAAGAATTGACACACACACACACACACACAGCGAGGGAGAGGGGGAGGGGAGGGGAGGATAGGGTAGGGAAGGGAAGGGAAGGGAAGGGAAGAGAGAGAGAGAGAGAGAGAGAGAGAGAGAGAGAGAGTGTGTGTGTGTGTGTGTGTGTGTGTGTGTGTGTGTCCCGAAGCTTGAGTTTTGAGGTGCTAGAAACAATACACTGTGACGGTTCTATTTTGCATTGCCTGTAATGAGGCGATATTAGCGATCCTAGTGGTGAGCAACTACCTAATGTTTGCATATTTACTACGTATTGAGCTTCGCGACTGTATATACTAAACTGTGATAACATTAATAACAACCTTGAGTTAACGGTATCAACGAATATAAAGTACGTACGGTATCTTATCTACAGAGTACAGTACCACATGGCAACAGTTGCTTCTTGCCTATAAATACATCTGCGGCTATAATATGTAACGTCAGTTCTAAGCAGTTCTGAATCTTCACAATGTCGAAACTTCTTAAGGAGGTTATCTTTCACAATGGGCTGAAGATGCCCATTGTGGGACTCGGGACATGGCAGGTAAGTTAATTGTACTGTATATCTTAGCCCTAGGGTACCGGTTTCATTATGAAGCAGGTTATGTAACACTATGCGGAGAAGTACTCCTTTGATAAAATTCTGTTTGTGTACCGGTACCTATATACCAAAGTAGTGTCCTATATTTCCAGTAAAATATCACCGTGAAGTGAACTAGACACTCCGCCAGAGTGAAGACAGTAGGGCTATTTTTACGCTCTCCTAATTTCCGAAGTGATGATTTTTTCATTTTAGGCATTTCAGAAATATTCCAGATAATATATCTTTAGAAAATTTGAATTTTGATAGGAAAAGTGGGTCTCTTTGAGTATTATACCGGTACTTCTGTAGGCATACTTAAAATAGAATGTAAAGTCTGTAATATCGGTACCATATGTAACGATTAGAATATAATAATTACAACGTAGAATTTTGAATCTATACTCATAGTAACCGATATATTGAGAAAATAACGAAACAATAAGATGTGTTGTAGGCAGGCCTGCTAAGAATGAGTATAAACCGGCCTAGATCATATCTAGGATACCGGTATACATACCACTGCCCTCGAACATACCTTCTTATACTGTGGCCCTCGTCTAATCGAGAAGGCAAGGTACGTTGCACTAAAATGACAGATGATTTAAAATAGTACCGGTATATTATGTGGTGTTTTTACTTGAATCTTTAATTATTTTAAGTCAACCTTTATTTTTCCTCTTGCCATTTCCAACGGACTCCTAATGAATATTCACACGTTTATCACAGGGATTGTGGCACTGGAAATGAATTTTGGCGAATCTTCGATCCTTACACGCACAACACATGCAAGGAAAAAATGTACTTAAATCATTGAAAATAACCTCAAAATTGTAGCACACCACTCTAAAGACAAGATGTGCCCACTGCGAAAGTTATAAACCCACCAAATCCGCCCCAAATACCTTTGTTTCTTATATACCAGTACCCTCCCGATGATTTTCTCAGACACTTTCACATGAAATCATGACATAACCCAGTGATAGCACCATTACCATTATGTATCACTATGTGGGGAAGTACTCCTTTCTTCGGTCCAGAATAAATCTATTTGCGTACCTATAGGCTATACCAAAAAGCAAGGCATGCCAAAAGCCTGAACAAACCAAACCTAACGTGTCGCCTATTCTTGACCTTAAGAAAACTCGCTTATTTATTTTTCCAGATAACATTTGTAAGGTAGGCTGCTGAGTTAACTCTGTGGTAGCGCGTCTGTCTCCAGACTAACCGGCCCAGGTTCGATTCCTGGCGGAGTTAGAAATTTTCTACCTTTGGACTCGGAGAGATGGCAGTGCACAATTTCTAATCACTAAACTGTGCACCAATATGCCTGGGTGAAATCCCAAATCTCTCTGCAATGCATGTGAAGAGAAGACATACTGGTATGTCACTGTTGATAGTGACTTGAGAGAGAGGGGGATATATATATATATATATATATATATATATATATATATATATGTGTGTGAGTGCCATTTCAGAGCATATACTAGCACATGAAAGCACAATGTAAGGAAAAAATTAATCTTGCACTATTGAAGCTGTTACATTACTATTAGTTCAACTCTATTAAAACAAAGAAGGAACATTAATGATACAGATTGGGAAGGGGTATTTGAAAAGGTTCTCTTATACAAATTAGTAAATCATGTTCCAGTTTTCTAAATGCAACACGTCTTTGTTTCGTGCATATTAGAAACATTTTTTTAAAAACATTTGTCTCGTCTTCACACGTAATACAATTCAACAACAATATTACTGTACCAATAATCATGCACAGGTATTACTTGGGAATAAAATTACTTTTAACTAAACAAAAGAAAAGAACCAAAGGAGAAAGATTCGATCCGGTGTGGTGGATAGAACTTCGGCATAGCTCACTGGTTAGGGCACCCAATACGTAGAACTGGGGATTCCAAATTCGATCCTCGGCGCTGGAGCGAATTTTTCTCCATTAATAACAAATGATAACCATTACAGATAATTCTGTAGTTCCAAAAATTAATCTTTACATAAACAAAAGAAGCTAGAAGTTGAAATTTTGCTTCGTTGTCACATTTATAAAGATGTTGATATTAATAAAAAAAAGGAACTGTTTCTATCATAATTTTACAACATTATATCGCTACAAGCAGAGGAAAAGAATAAAATAAAATAAAAAAACTGTTGGCGTCTATGACATAATGTCCATAAATACGGGATTTATACTGTTCCACATGGATTTCATATGGGACAAGTTATTCATACCTCAAATATGAGACATCAGGGGACATTCTGTACAATACGGGGCACCTGGTAACCCTATGGCCCATGCTTGACTTGGTTCTGGTCCCTACTGTATGCCAGCAATGGAGCTTAGAGAACCATTGTAATATGTTTCCTTAAGACCTAACAGTTTACTCTAAACTGCTAATTCATATAAGTAGTTATATATTGTTGCGTAACTTCTTCAACTCTAATAATAAGCATGGTAATAGCACAGTCTAGTATATACAGTCACGAAGCTTGAGTTTATGAGGGTACTAGGAACAATAGACTGTGCAAGTACTATTTCGCATTGTCTGTAATGAGGCGATAGTGGCGATCCTAGTGGTTAGCAACTATCTATGGATGCATATTTACTACGTATTGAGCTTCGTGACTGTATATACTAGATAGTGGTAATAGTGAGAATACCCTGGAGGACAGTACAGTGTAAGGGAGGTTATATTGTAGCCTATACAATTTCTTTAAAGTAATGACAATATTGCAAAATTGTGTATTTTTTTTGTGTAGTCACCACCAGAACAAGTAATTGCTGCAGTAGACACCGCCCTGGAAATGGGATACAGGCACATAGACACGGCCTTCCTGTATCGGAATGAGGCAGAAATTGGAAAAACTTTGAAGAAATGGTTTGACTCTGGAAAACTCAAGAGAGAAGATGTTTTCATTGTGACGAAAGTAAATAATGTACTTTTTTATTAATTTTTCGTAACTTGTGTAAGAAATATACATGTAACATTTTAGTGGTTAAAGTTTTGAGTTCCATATGAATTGAATATTATGCATATAACTAATATATTATGAGAATTATGCATGCAATATAAATTTTATTAACACTTATTAAGACTAGTACAAAGACTAACCAATACCAGTACAAATATCTACATTCTTAAAAAATGAATCTTAAAGAATTAGCAAATTCTTTGTAGTAATATGATTTGCAAAATAATTGTGACATAGGACAGACATAAACAATATTAAGTACATGCTGAGAGATGTGATTTGAGATATCAATGCAAATCTTGTATGTTCAAACACTTCGCAGTCAAACAAAAGTTTGTAATGTTTCTTCACATACACACTGATGTCTTTGCTCTGTTACAATATGAAACCTTTGAAAATAGCTTCCGAACATCCCATGCCCCAATAAAACTGTGTTATTATGAAATCTTTTCGAGTACAACATGGATTCATTGTGTTGAAATTTGTGTTCTTATTATGAACAAACAAATAGCATGACATACTAAATGAAAATTGTATTAAGGAGAATCCTACAACTTTCTATATCATTGCTCAAAATGCTAAGGACTAATTACACTCTAATTTCAGGTAGTCATAAATAATTGTAGCATATAATTTTTATTCACTATGTGTTATAAACCTTACTAATTAACAAAACTCAACAACATTAATATAGAACGTTATTTAAACAATAAGTTACATAAACAACAACAAAATGAGCATATACAAGGTGAAACAATACAATATTCAGATTTACAGAAGTATTTAATAAATTTTAAAGAAGGAAAAGTTCGTCTAAAGGGCTGGATTCGGGAAGAGTACCTAAATCGCTCATTTCATTTCTGCGTTGAATAGCTATACTTAAGTGTTGACGCAAATAATTAGTGCATTGGAGATCACCGGTAATGGAGATCAAAATTCGGCCGATTTGAGATACCAAATCTTTAGCATCATGACTCCAAGGACCAAAGGTCTCCACAGCAAAGGGGATAAAAATATGTGTCTGAAGTTAATTATTTTGGGAATATAATTCTGAAGATGGTTCCCAAGCTGAAACTGTGAACTAGTTAGTTATAAACTTAGTTCACTATTAACACGTGAAAGTAATCACCATATATTATATTCCTAAGTGATATACAGACGTGGACAAATTATTAACAAAATTGACGATTTTTATGATAATTCTGTTTACAAAATTTGACTTTTCAATTTAGACTACAGTTGACAATTTTGCATATTTCTATCATTACAATAGATAGAAATATGCAAAAATGTCGACTGTAGTTTAAATTGAAGAGTCAAATTTTGTAAACATTTATAATAAAAATCTTCATATTTTGCTAATAATTTGTAAATATGCAAAAGTGTCAACTGCAGTTTAAATTGAAGAGTCAAATTTTGTAAAAAATATAAATTAAAAATCTTCAGTTTTGCTAATAATTTGGAAATATCCAAAATGTAAACTGTATTCCAAATTGAAGAGTCAAATTTTGTAAAAATATATAATAAAAATCTTCAGTTTTGCTAATAATTTGTAAATATGCAAAAATATCAAATGTAGTCCAAATTGAAGAGTCAAATTTTGTAAAAAAATATACAATACAAATCTTCAATTTTGCTAATAATTTCGAAATACGCAAAAATGTCAACTGTAGTCTAAGCTGAAGAATCATATTTTGTAAAAATATGTAATGAAAATCTTCACTTTTGCTAATAATTTGTCCACGTCTGTAGTGTTAAAAGTTGTGTAATCAAAATGTATTTTAATTAACGTGAATAAACAGGTATGTTAATCGTACTCAAATTACAGTTAGAAGTTTTTTATTTCTAATTTAATTACATATAATTTTAAATTCGTTTTTGATACGGTACAGATATTTCTATTACTGCTTCCTACTTAGTGATTAATATTATTCTTAAATATTGAGGGCACTTGTTACAAATAATTCTATTTTGTTTGTTATTTAGCTTCCACACAAAGGAAATCGTGCAGAAAGTGTTGAGAAGTATTTGAAGAAGTCCCTAGAAGCTCTGCAGTTGAGTTATGTCGATCTATATTTAATCCACAATCCTGTTGGGGTACAAGACAGTGATACCGAACTATTTCCAAAAGATGAATCTGGAAACTTCTTGTTGGACTTAAACACTGATCACGTCAGCTTGTGGAAGGTACTGTACATTCTCAGTTAACGTATAAACATACTGTAACTAACGTAACTGTCTGGACCTGAAGACAAAAGGAAAGATCTCTGAATAGATGTAAGAGATTTTTATAAATTAAAGAGAAATAACTGAAAGGAATTTAATCTTTTAATATGAAACGTTTGTACATTGAAATTCGAGAAATCTGGTCACATTTTCTGTTAATACAGTGACGTTATTAATTGCAGCAGACTTTGAAAAGGCGGAGAAAAAATGAATGTGACATTCTAACGAATTCATTATTGTTCGTATACAAATGAAGGTCGTTAATAAATGCGGGGAGTATAAAAACAAAAATAGTTTATATAAACATAGTCTAATTCTAAAGGACTTAACCTTAAATTCCCAAATAAATCCAATTCTCTGTAATGGCATTATTCATTATAATTTCATACAATTGAAGACATTATTACAAAAACAGCCCTAGTCATTTTTAATGAAATTGAGTTAAGGACACATTTGCTACTATTTCAAATGTTTATAGACTCCAAAAATGACACATGTCAGGTGCAATAACCACAAGGATAAACACCAGTTATATGGAAACAGCTGACATGTGTTGTTCTATTTATTTTTATTGTTCTCCTGTAAAATAGCAATTTTGAAAAGGGTTGTTTTTGTAATAATGTCTTCAATTCATTCACATGGTTATATTGGTGTCTGAATTGTTTCGACTGTCAATTGCATTGTTGTCTCAAGACTAGACCTCATGGAATGAGGAAACAATTGAAACCTTCTCTGGAACAAGAACTTAACTACAAAATCTTTAATAAATTTGAGATTAGAGGATCGAACATGATAGATCTAGAATAATTCTTCTTAGGTTTTCAGCCAGGTCTCCTACATTTTAGATCTGATATAACAGCATTGCTTAGAACGACATTCAAATGTTTCTAGAGGATGCTGTGTGTTATAGGGAAATAATAGGAGGGAGATGTGTTATGATACGTGCTGAATACAGAAAGACGACATAACTACTGGTACATTAAGTTGTTGTTCCAGGGAACACCTCAATTATTAAGCAATTAGGTCTACTTGTTAAATTTAAATATGGTGTGTATAAGGACAAATGAAAAGAGATAGGCCTATCAAAATTTTATTTTAAATCCAAACAACCTTACAATTAGAGTTACCAACTCTCCCATATTTTGCTGGATCCCCTGTAATTGGCCCTAATGTTAAGTCTCCCGGCTCTCGTATTTTTCTTCTCTTCAAGCATTTTTCTCCCCTATTTTTGCATAATGTAAAAATTTTCATTCGAAACATTTGATTTTACCGTGAATGATGATGATTTATATGATGAATTTTGAGATGCACTAAAATGTGCAGTCTTTGTAGAACGTAATGCTTGCCAGAAATGAATTTTAGTGCTCACTCGTTTAAAATCAAATCATTTTAATGTTATAAATTTGGAAAAACTGGCAAGTTTTATTCTAAACATACTAAGTAGTTAGTAATGCTCATACAAAGAGAGTATTTCATCTCATGAACAATAATTGGACAGATGTTCGATACAGGAACATGATGCATCTAATCAAATCAGAACTGCAAACTGCAGTCAGCTTAAACTATTACGCAAGAAAAAATCTGTCTCAAAACTCTGAGTAGGCTCTGAAGATGGTGTGAAGAAGCACCGAAACAGCTGTAAGCTGCACATGCTTACACAATTAACACGAGTAAGATCGGCATTTAATCAGTTATTTATATTCAAGTGTTAAAAGTAGTGTACGAAAGATTCAACATGGAAAACTCTTAATTTAAGTCTAGCTGCCAACGTGTAGAATAAAGTTGTTTTTTTTTAGTAAAATCTGTCCATTTTCTATCTAAAATTTTTGTCGATTCCTTAATCTCCCATATTTTCTTCAAAAAATGGTGGCAACCCTACTTACAATCCCAGCACTGCTGACAATAAAAATCACTAACAGCATAAATGTTTCACGCAATTATAGGGATGAATTCCTTGTCACTTTTATTTGTAATTGTAAATAACTAACTCCACGGTGCTACAACCCACATATTACATGCACAGTACCCAAAATTTATTCTTCTTCCATGTGTTAGAAAAAAAATAGAACCAATCAGTAAATAATTTCCTATTAAGTAAATTGGCTGAATATTTTGTAATAGGAATATAACTGCCAATGTGGTGTAGCACTGAGTACATTAGGAGGATCGTCCTCTCTGATCTAGTCCTTACCATGCTAGCTATTGGATTCGAGATGTGTGGGTTCGAACTTGGCAGACGGTAATGAATTTTTAAAGCCATTAAAATTCTTAGCATTGCTTCCCGAAGAAGGAAGTAAATTAGTGGGTCTCATATACGATAGTTATAAGGCACAAGAAAAGAAGTTGGCCTTGTCCCTGATAGAGAGTTCCAGGCAAAATTTGTTGCCCATTTCTTGCCACACTGATTAATTTCTTCAGTTCGAGTATAGAAGTTTCATGCACTCATTGGAATTTCCTTAAATCCCCTGTAATTTTTAAAGTTATATCCGTTATTATTAAGACATATATTTTGTACCGTAAGTCTTTTTAAAAAACTAATTTACCTTATACCATGTTAATAAATTAATTTTTAGGCTATGGAGAAGCAAGTGGATCTGGGAAGAACACGCTCTATTGGTCTGTCGAACTTCAATTCACGTCAGATTGCGCGCATTGTGAAAGCAGCACGCATCAAACCAGCAAATTTGCAGGTTGAACTTCACGTATATTTCCAACAGAGGGAATTGGTTGCATTCTGTAAAGCTCTGGACATCACGGTATGTGCGTACGGTCCTTTAGGATCTCCAGGACTGGCAGATTTTATCAAGAACTCTGGAAATGGAGCTGGTATGGGAGAGTAAGTATCACATTTGCATTACAAAGAAACATAAGCACAACTTTGTTTTTGGATTACTTATCATAAAATTATATTTTTAATATACTATACAGGGTGTCCACAGAAAACCTCTGTGATTATAAACGGGTATAGCATTGCAGTTGGTGGTTGTATGTACAGATACAGAATTAAAATTTGGAGTGAGTCTTGATGGGAGTCCACCTGGCAACAATTTCACACGACTGTCCACAAGTAGGATATATACGGGGGGGCTCTTGTTTACTGCACATGCGAAGTGTGTTGTAAGCGAAACTTAACAATAAGGGAGTTCCAAATTTTATTTCCGTATGTGTACGTGAAAATGATGACACAAGAAAGAGCATATCAAAAATGTTATAGCGCATCCTCCCAGACACTCAATGTGTGCCCCGTATGCCACACAGCAGTCATCAAGGCCATATTCCCATTCACGTCATAGGTGCTCTAACATATCTACTAGAATGGACTCATTGACATTGGAGATACGATGTCACAGCTCCTGCAGTTTCTAAGGCAGTGAAGGTACAAAGATGAGTCTTTTACATAACTTCATAAGAAGGTATAGACATTTAAGTCGGGGGACTTTGGTGGCCATTGCAAGAAACGTGCACAGAATCCACCTTCCTACCAGAGGCTTGTTTTACAAAAGTACAAGTTAAAAGTTATAGGTGAATATATCGATGATTTGTAAAACTTGTAATTTACAGGTGTATTACGAAACTACACTTATGTACTTGTAAGTGAAAGAGAGAAAGTAGAGATTACAGGTGAATTTCATATATAGGCTTATTTGTCGGTGGTCACCAATGTTTTTTTTACAGTTGTGCTACCAGTGTAGTGAAAATATTGTACAAGTCCTGGCCATATCTGTTAAGGTAAGCGTTCACTACATCGTATCGGACGAATCGCATGCAACGGATATTTTAAGTGCAGTACGTTCACTGTAACGGCTCCACCTCGTCGCCTCATCGGATTCCCCTATCAGCTGATTAAACATGACATCGTACGATATTGACATTGCTGAAAACAGAGGAGTTGAGGTTAGGTCTATTAATTACGTCTGTTAGCGAATAAGAATTTGTAATTGCTTCATGCGTCTTAATTGAAGAGGAGGAAACGAAAGAAATATTGGTTACATAATATATTTGCAAGAAACGACTTGATTACTGTAATGGGAAGCCTCAAATTATATAATTCTTCGCAATTTTCTACACACGAAATAAGTTTTCCGTCTGCCATTTTGGCGCGACACTGAACATGGCACAACATAATAGTAACAGTTGACCAATTAAAATTGATTGATTAAAGAAGGCCATGATCGCACGGATCGGAAAAGTTGCCCATCCGAGAAACGTGGACGGATTTGCTGAGAGGCGATGCGTCCGATACGATGTAGTGAACGCGGTTACATAACAATTACAGCAAAGATAGTCTTTTTCCGATCTGTGCGATTCATCCGATGTGTACAATACAATGTAGTGAACGCTTATCTTTAGTGAGTGGAATACACTTTGTAGTAATTAATTTGCCTTGTTTTGTAAGCTTTTCAGAGAAAGCCTCAAACAAAATATTAATTTTCTTCAGAATTTTCTTTACGATAACCAATTTCGAATCCATTTCTATGTTACAATTTACAACAGCAATTGTTCATAATAATAATAATAATAATAATAATAATAATAATAATAATAGTAATAATAATAATAGTAATAATAATAATAATAATAATAATAATAATAATTACCACTGCGCAGTTAAGATAACCCAGAAGGTGGTGGTGGTGTGAAAAAAGAAACATCTCCATGACCTACATTGTAGAAGCCATAACTTTCTTAAATAACTTCTTTTCCTTTAAAGTAAAAAATGTTGTGTACTAAATTAAGGAACGCCTGTAGCTTATAACTTGCACTTACCAGTGCAGTTTCCTGTACACTTGCAGACCTTTAACCTGTATTTTTGTAAAAACAGGCCCCAGTTCATTAAAATGATTACGAACATTTGCTACAATGCAACAGTGCAAAAATAACTAAAGATTGCAAACCCGAACGAAACCAATATCAACAGCTTCTATTCACTTCTGCTGTCATCTGTTATTTTCGCCAGCAATTAGACATACAGCAATATAATGCTTTATGTAGCGCCTGCTTGGGGATCTGCAGCAAAGACATATCTTCAAAGACTACAAGTTCTTCAAAAGTTGGCAGAATAATTTCCGGAGCAGAGTACGACATTCGCATTTTTCAATTACACGAAATTCTTGGTTTTAAGTATATCACACAAGAGATTCAACAGACAGCCAGCACTTTCTACCTTCAAACTAGTGAAAACATCAATCCAATTATCTCAAAGTTAGGACACTATGATCCTCGAAATTTCAAGTACAAAATGGCTAAACAAATTTTAATAACTCGTGAATAAAGAAAAACTTCTGGTACCATGATCACTTCATCGGATTACGATGAAATGTTATCATCCTGTGATCATAATCATCTGATGTGTTCTTGCGTCTCATTTTCAAAATTTATCCACCCATTATAACCTAGACACACGATCACAGCTCGAAACTGTTCTACCATCATTGAAGAGAGTGACTGACTCAAAACAGCAGGAATGCTTACAGCTGTTCTTTCTTATGGTGCTAGTATAAAGTTACACAGTTACGAAATTGTACCTGTTTATAATATTGGAGGGTTTCTGTGGACATGCTGTATAAAAACCATCCCTCGAAATGTTGTCCCGGCTCCGTCTAGAAGATCGTAGAATCCACTGTCTTTCCCTTCTCTTTCACATATTGCATTTCTCCACTCCTGTCTATCTTGCGTCTCATTTTCAAAATTTATCCACCCATTATAACCTAGACACACGATCACAGCACTCCTCAATATTATCCATTCCCTCCCACCGAACATCCTCATATTCATCTTCTTTCACTGTGGCTGTTCCTCGGCTTTGGAATTCCCTACCGAGTAATGTCAGGGACTGTCAGACATCAAACCAATTTAGGAATAGACTAACGAAATATTTTTCTAACAATTCTTGTTAACAATAATAGCTGTTTCAGGTTTCTCAATGTTTAATGGTTATATATATATATATATATATATATATATATATATATATATCACAGAATAAATATTTAAATTATCTCATTATTATTATTATTATTATTATTATTATTATTATTATTATTATTATTATTATTATTATTATTATTATAACTATTGCTTACCAATGTTTATTATTGTCACACTAACATTACTTATCCAACTTTCATTATTTACTTTCATGTTGTTTTATGGTCTAGATATTAATGTAATAACTATGTAACCAATTGTATTCTATTAGAATTAGAGTCTGGCTGGGCGGACGAGAAGGCCTACTGGCCTTAGCTCTGCCAGATTAAGTAAATAAATAAATAAATAATAATAATAATAATAATAATAATAATAATTATTATTATTATTATTATTATTATTATTGTTATTATTTTATTATCATACTTGCAGAGAAGTAGGTACAAGTACATTCTGTGAAAGATGAATGACGAAAGAATAGTACTGGTTGATCTGAGTTATTGAAATTGTTTATTTCCTTAGTTTTCCATCTGAAGATCCATTGAAAGATCCTGTAGTGAATCGTATTGCCGAAAAGCACAACAAAACTGCAGCACAAGTACTGTTACGACATATCATGCAGAGGGAGATAGTTGTGATACCCAAGAGCGTCACTCCATCTCGAATCAAGGAGAACTTCCAGGTAACAAAAGCATGTTGAATGTTTGGTGCATCTGTAACCACCACCACTACTGCACCACTCAATCACCATCACTGCCACCACTCACCACTATGATCATTACTCAGCTGTATCACAGTGACCATCGTCATCCCTCATCACTATCATTAGGCCTATCTTCATCTTCATCTTCACAGTTTTTGTTTCTTGATCTGTGTTATACATATACCAGTTTCCATTATTGTACAAGATACAGTAATGGAGGAATAAAATATTGAATATTTCCAAATATTTTACTGCTGTAAGCTGTACCTAACCCCTTAATGCACACCATACACCGACCTTAGGATCATGTAATGAATAAGGAGCGGATTCTTATGTAAGTAAATATTCTTTTTGCATGTGATAAAACACAATTAACAAACTTAAAAAATTCCGAACATGAAGTTTCAAGTTTAAAACCCGAATTTTATTTCACATAAAAACACGTATTTTCACAAAAAAATTATGTAAATACATATTTTCAGGAAATCTGTTATAAACACATAAATCTTGGAGTTTTTTACTTAAATAATTTTTTTACAAGAACTTTTAAATATTTTAAAACTAAATCAATTATGTCACTCAGAAGTACGTTATCTTTTTAAGAATTCTTGGTTGCTTCGTGTTTCTAAGCGCTGTGTGGTGTATCCGTCATCCATTTTTGTAATAGTATCGCCTCAAGTTCTGAGAACTGCTAGGCAGCATATCAGTGTTATTATTAGAGAATAAATTAACATGGACAAGGAGGAGAGATCTTGCAACACATAATTAGAAATGTTTATTGTTGCTGAAGGTATTTTCATTCCACTCTTTGTTTGTGAAACACAACAGATAAGAGCTCGGGTATGAACATTATTTAATTTAAACAAATCTCTCGCCTCTCGCTCATGTCTATCAAGTAAGGCAATATATTTTGTTGTGATTCCCTGTTATCGGGTTTCGTTAATTGGTATCCTTCAAGATATACTGAAAGATGGTTGTTTAAAAAACGATTTGGCTTTCCTATTAGCAAATCTAAGCTTTTTGTGTGACACCATAAAAAACTCGAAACATCCAAAAACCTGTTGTCTGAAACAGGGAGATGCGTGCCGTGGAAATTAAACTAGACTCTCTACCAGGTTCAGAAGTACAAGTACTAAGGGACAAATTCCAGAATGTGTTTGGGAAAAACATTGGATATAAAAAAATGTGTAAAGTTGCTCAAGTATTGGAGGGTGTGCCTGTAGGTGAAATTGACGGTGTTTGTGTTTGTGACATTCCTCTCTTTAAATATGCACGTCTGACGTCCTGTGATTTGGAAGGCTCTTTTCACAGTATAAGTCGTTATTCAGAGATAATTGGCATGTATTTGTGATGGATAATTTAGAGATGACCTTTGTTGTTCACTGCAATTCTCGGCCAAATACTAGCACTCAAGTGTTGCTGGTGAGTACCTAGTAACATTTTTTTTCAAGCTAAGTAAGGTGTTTTTGTCATAAAAGAAATATATATTTTTTTTTATTTGTAGCAAATATTTTCGTACTTTTTAGCACATAAAAAATAAATATATTTAAATTTTTTAGCACATAAAAATCCACTCCCTAGTAATGAACTTTCATGAATAAGTCGTGGACCAGTACTGATTATTTTGAGTGTTAACTCGTCCATGCAAGTAAAACAACGCCTTCTCACTAAAAATCACAAATTGTGAGTTTAAATGACCGTCATGTACAGATTGAATAAACCAGTTACAAAAATTGATTCGCATATGTGGGTCCTCATGCTCTAGAGTGTGCACTTCTGTAACTTTGTATGGGTGAAATTTGAGTAATTTTATGGTTTTATATGCTGTTGTACAGCTGATCCCAGCTAGTCGTGTTGACTTCGTGAGGGATTTTTGCTCTATCCGACACTGAACAGGTGATTCATATTTTTAAAAGTTACAACAAATGAAAATTCCGCTAAACTGGAGAATTCCCACAGTATCTTTGAACCGTGCCGTTATGTTTAGCACCAAATTTAAGTAAATACACAATCTCGCCAACATAACACGACGTTGGTGTGTGGCGTCATTGAAAGGAAAAATTTGTTTCTTTTGTCTCTCTGCCTCCTTCATTCTGAACATTACTGAGAGATAGCACCACTGTTAGCTACAAGGTATATTTGCGCAAATATATTGAAGTAGATTACGTGACCTATTACGTGACTTAGATGAGAGTCTCGAGACAAAACAGTTTTGTTATATTTCTTTTTTTTATTAAATGTTAAGCACAGGAACGCCATTTCGTAATTTTATTTAAGAAACAAGCCAAACAAATTATCTTTGCATCAAAAACGGATGCTCCCTGGACCAAATTACCGTATTTTATAATTGTTTGAATGCAACAGAAGCCAGAAGTCTTGCACTTGACTAATGCAGTGAATTATTTAAGAATATAGTCGCGAATTTTACTACTACCTTTTCGATTGTGTTTTGTTTGGCACGGCTCGGTACGGCCTGGTGACTAGTGGCCAGCGAGTAACGTCGACTATCGACATTGCTCTGCTGTGGGTATTATCCAGTTGTTCCGAAAATTCTTTGTTCTGTATTAAGGGTCGTATTCATAGACGATACTTTGGACCAAAGTTGACTTTGGAAAGTGCAAAGTCTCCATTTTCCTATTCACAGTCGACACTTTGACGAAAGTAAACTTCGATCGTGACTTTACTTCGAAGTCGCCAAAAATCTAGACTTTGACTTTGACTTTCGTTCGTGGACATAAGAAAAATGGCTGATATTTGGGAAATTGTTATATTTGCCGAGAAGTTATTGAAGCTCCTCATGTTTCTCGGCGTATTATTAGACATGTGCAAAACTCTATTGAATTTTATAGAGATAATGAATTCAAATCAAGATACAGATTTGAAAAATGGACTGTATTAAATAATATTGGAGTGTAGGCTTTCACGGCCGGTGTCAATAGTAGAAAAGTTTTCCGGGCTATGAGGCCGTGGTCTGTTGGTTGTGAGACGAAACGTTTCGTTCACTGCTGCGGTGAACATCTTCAGTGGTGTCTATTGCTGGTGCGGCTGGTTCTACTGCGTGTGCCGATTACAGTCTGCGCTGGCTGCATCGTTGTATATATAGTGCGGGAGGGGGGGGGACTTGCTGTTGTCGCCTCGGTCCGCGCTCGAATGTGCTTCGCGGGCGGGTTTGCTGTTTTCCACGCGCTCCGCGTTAGAGGTTGTGTTGTTTAATTGTGCTACGCGGGCGGGTTTCACGTTGGTTTTCCTTAATGCCGGATACCAGGCCTTGTTAACCTTGAGGCCTTCTTCTTTTCGATTGAAATTGTTCTTATGTTTATATATTTCAATCGCCTCTCGGTGTAGCCTCGCGTAGAAATGTGGTGTGTCGCTGAGTGTATTGGTGTCTTCGAACCTAATTTTATGTTCGCCTTCCAGATAAGCATGCTCAGCTACAGCCGACTTATCTACGTAGCCAAGGCGGCAGTTTCTTCTATGTTCGGAGATCCGAGTCTTGAAGCTCCGCTGCGTCGTCCCTATGTAAACTGCTCCACATGAACACGGGATCCTGTAGACCCCCGTAGAAGACAATCTGTCGCGTTTGTCCTTGGCTGAGCGTAGGCTGTTGCATATCTGCTTGATGGGCAGGAAAATAGTGTCCACCTTGTGCCGGTTGAGGATCATCCCCGGCAGAAGCGTGCAATGATTAAAACCCTCTTCGACCGAGCCATACAGGTTTCTGACCCCCAACATATAGACCAAGAAATCGACCACCTACAATCAGCCCTAACTGCTAATGGCTACGCCAGGACAGAGTTAAAAAGGGCCTTGAAACCAAGGAAGAAGACGACACCGGAGTCAGGTCAAGACCATACGAAGAGAGGCACGGTGTTCTTGCCCTATTACAAGCAAGTTACGGACCGGATAAGCAAGATCCTCAACCGGCACAAGGTGGACACTATTTTCCTGCCCACCAAGCAGATACGCAACAGCCTACGCTCAGCCAAGGACAAACGCGACAGATTGTCTTCTACGGGGGTCTACAGATTCCCGTGTTCATGTGGAGCAGTTTACATAGGGACGACGCAGCGGAGCTTCAAGACTCGGATCTCCGAACATAGAAGAAACTGCCGCCTTGGCTACGTAGATAAGTCGGCTGTAGCTGAACATGCTTATTTGGAAGGCGAACATAAAATTAGGTTCGAAGACACCGATACACTCAGCGACACACCACATTTCTACGCGAGGCTACACCGAGAGGCGATTGAAATATATAAACATAAGAACAATTTCAATCGAAAAGAAGAAGGCCTCAAGGTTAACAAGGCCTGGTATCCGGCATTAAGGAAAACCAACATGAAACCCGCCCGCGTAGCACAATTAAACAACACAACCTCTGACGCAGAGCGCGTGGAAAACAGCAAACCCGCCCGCGAAGCACATTCGAGCGTGGACCGAGGCGACAACAGCAAGTCCCCCCCCCCTCCCGCACTATATATACAACGATGCAGCCAGCGCAGACTGTAATCGGCACACGCAGTAGAACCAGCCGCACCAGCAATAGACACCACTGAAGATGTTCACCGCAGCAGTGAACGAAACGTTTGGTCTCACAACCAACAGACCACGGCCTCATTGCCCGGAAAACTTTTCTACCGTATTAAATAATATCCACGATTCAACATGGACCGATGAATAATAGAATAATAAAAAAGGATTACCTCTTCTGTTAAGAATATTCTTATTCCACTTCGATATTGCTCTATGAGTATAAGGATTAATGGTTTACTATTGATTTTGTATATTTAATTGTATTCTTTATACGTCTTCACCAGTTCTAGTAGCATGTCTCTTTCATAATCTGTCATTGGTAGCATCTTATCTTTCACGTCTTCACAATTTTATTATTTTACATTGAAATAATATTATATAATGCTGCAACAATCGCTTAACGTATGCCGATGTTCAATTGTTTCACTGATTTGAAACTCAAAAGATGGCTTTTATTGTGGCAATGCCTACTCTACTTCAGGTATTCATTAATTTAATTCGTTTAGAAGGCTATGATTGTGATTGCCAACATTAGAACAAGATCGTCAAATCTCGACTTACCAAAGTGAAAGTCAAATTCTCAGAAGTAGTGTCTATGAATAGGACTTTTAACAAAGTTAAACTTTACTACGAAAGTCGATTTTGGGAAGTCTTCAGCCAAAGTCTCGTTTATGAATACGACCCTTAGTCTCTGAACCATGACTCAAACAACAGACACAAACAGAGAAATGAAAGTCAACTCTGCACACAACACATTTACTGCACTGAAACTCAACTCAGTACTGCACACAATAACAAGACAACCGTCTATCAGCGGTTATGTGTGTACTTGAACGGTGCATGTGGTACTAGGCATTGCTGTGATATAGGTCCCATAAGCGAGTGAAAAAAGATAAAATATATGCATTGTAAAGTGACATTTACTTTTTAATGTGCAAATATGCAGCAATTCTCTTAATTTTACAGGTATTTGATTTCGAGTTGACTAAGGAAGAAATGGAGGAGTTGGATTCCTTGGATAGAAGAAACAAAGGTCGAAAATTTAACCGACAATTGTAAGTTTCTAAATACTGTATCTATTAAATTATTTAAAACCAAATAGAGCTAGTCATTTTTTTATATAGAGGTACATTCGTATCGAGAAATAAGTGATAATTTCAAGTGTACATAATAGTATCTTAACCGATGGCTGTTGATTGGTTTAGATATCAATGCCAATAAATCCCTAATATTATTTTTCTCGCGGTATATGGCATTCAAATCATTCTAACCTATCTGATGATATTTTTTTTCCCTCTTTCTTAACTGTAAATGAGCACAAACGCTACTTAGATGTAAATTTTTCTGACATTTTGTATATTTGATTCCCTAACAGTTTCAAATGTATATCATTTTACCTTTTAGGTGTGTTTCCAAATTATATGTAATACGCTTGGTCAAATCTGGCAACCTTTTCATAAGGGAAGCTAAATTTATATTTATATAACAGAACTTTTTACATAACTTGATGTAAAAACTCTCCGAGTTTCGGAGAATGATCAATGCAACTCGATATGTGTGCCTCGAGTACCCTGCAGATATCTAAATGCTACTCAACATCCTGCCGAGTGTTCTGTAACATTTGTGGATTGACTAGCTCAGCTGAATTTGTAATGCGTTGTTTCAATTCTTCCAAAGTGTCAACTCTACCACGTTGGTACACAACACCCTTCACAAAGTCCCAGAAAAAAAAAGTCAAAGGAGGGTCAGATCGGGTGAACTAGGTAGCCAGGCAAGGGGTCCTCCTCTTCCGATCAACCTATCAGGAAAGTTTGCATCCAAGAAGTCATGCACTGCTCCATAGCAATGGGGTGGAGCCACATGTTGCTGAAAAACCGATCCTGGTGGGAATGGTCAACAACGAAAGTTCTGCAAAATGTCCAGATACATTGTGTCAGCCGCCCTGATGAAGAAGAATGATGCGTTCAGGTGTGGGTTCGATTCCCCTGTGGGCTGATTATCGGTTGGGTTTTTCCGAAGCTTTCCCCAAATGTAAAGCGAATATCAGGTAATTATGTCGAATCCTCGGCCTCATCTCGCCATCACAAATCCCATTAACGCTAAATGACCGAACAGTTGATATAGCGGTATTAAATAACCAATTAAAAAATGAATGACGGAATGCTCTACTGAATGGCACCAGGCTTGTTTCCGTGTTAAACATTGGTGCGCATGCATGGACACTTTTGCATCTTGTCAGATGTAAATCACAACAATATCTTCATCTGAGGGAGTGGTGTACAGACAGTTATAGGAAGCTACCACATTTATCTTTCCCAAGGAAAACTACAAAAATAATTGGTTGGGTCACTGGCTGAGAAAAAACTGTCTACTGAAGGATTCACTGGAAGGAATGATGAATGGGTGAAGAGTTAGGGGTAGATATCA
Organism: Periplaneta americana; assembly: GCF_040183065.1. Lineage (NCBI taxonomy): Eukaryota > Metazoa > Arthropoda > Insecta > Blattodea > Blattidae > Periplaneta > Periplaneta americana. The sequence goes on from NC_091124.1 coordinate 20,940,735, forward strand.
GATGATAGACGACATTAAGATATATAGATCATATATGGAGACAAAGAGAAAGGCAGAAAATAGGAAAGGTTGGAGAATGAAAGTAACCAAAATTTTATTTTAAATCCGAAATAGCCATAACATTTCAACGATGCTCACAGTAACAATCATGATTAGCACAAACGTTTTATGCAATTGTAGGAATTCGATGATTTCTCTGCCACTTATTTATACGAAGATATGCAATTATTTTGTAAGTACAACACTCATAATTGTATCTGAAATGCAAAAGGCAGCTGTGTGCATGACTTGTTAGATGTGTTTCCTAAGTTGTGCAGCCAATAATAGTAATGTTGTGGGCTGGAATCTCACACCACACATAGTGTTTTAATGCACACATATTTTTACTGTGGAAACCACAGTATACGTGGTACAGTCATTAAGTTCTGACACTGACGCCTGAAGGGTAGGCACCCACAAGAATCTGGATGTCTCAGAAGATGCCGCGTGATACGGCGTACACTTAAACAGATCGACATCCTCCCTCAATATAGTCGCTGTTGGCCGCTATGCACGTCTGCCAACATTAGTGTAGCTGATGGAAGCACCGCTGAAAGATGTTGGCAGGAAGATGCCGTACGGCTTCTCTTGTGACAGTCATGACCTTTTCGGCCGCATAAAAATTACGCCCTCGTAGGATTGATTTCATGAGGGGAAAGAGAAAAAAAATCGCATGGTGCGAGATCAGGTGAGTACGGAGGGTGTGGCAAAACAGCGACCTGTTGCCTTGCAAGTTCCTCTTGGACAAGGATGGAGCGATGTGCAGGGGCGTTGTCGTGTAGCAACAGCCAATTCTTCCTATGCCAAAGCTCAGGACGCTTACGACGAATTGAATTGCTTAAACGGCCAAGAATCTCTTTGTAGAGGATCTTGTCTACAGTTGCACCTTGTGGGATGAATTCTATGTGAACAATTCCATTTGAATAAAAAAAAAAAAAAATTTAAAGCATCACTTTGCCTTTTGACCTGTCTTGTTGCGGATTTTTCTGTCGTGGAAATAATGGCGTTTTCCAGGTGGCGGATTGTCGCTTCAGTTGCGGATCGTAAAGGAAACACCATGTTTCGTCTCCAGTTATGATCGGTTATAGCAGTTTCGCCTAATTTCTGACAGAACGTGACGTTTGCCCGTTGCTCAAACTGCAACATACTCGAGTTCCGACGCGCGCATTCAAATCACCGTCACAACAAAGACCGTAGTTCTGCTTATAGTGCATGCACTCAACTGTCTCTTGTTGGGTCGAGAGACTAACTGACAAGGTATCATACCATGGCGCCACCTATGCGCTATAGTGCACCACAACGCCACTATGCGCTCATTATTAGAACTTAATGACTGTACCACTTATTACTGTACAATAGTGGAAAAAAAAAAAACTGGACCGACTCTTGTAGCTGATTTCAGAGCCTTGTTCACTCCAGAGCGTTGGTGCATATTCCTTGGACATATAAATATAGATAGCTATGCTAATAACGATTTTTGGTGTGCAACAGTATTGTTATTAAAACATCAGGGAGTTTTGATTATGCCAGCATAAATTATCCTCACTAGTGGGATTACAAATGATTTTAATACAGTGTATTGGAAAGAGATAACATGCAGCCTTTAGTATAACAAACCAGCTGCGAGGCTGTTGTTCAACTGCACAGGTGGTTTCGGGTCCAAGAAATATGCACCGACGCTCTGGAGTGAACAAGGCTCTGAAATCAGCTACTAGGGTTGGTCCAGTTTTTTTTTGCCACTATTGTACACAAATGTTATTATTGTGTAGTGTTCTAGAAACTTAAGATCTCCAATGTATATCAGTGTTGATTGGAATAGGATTTATTAAGTTGAAACAGCAGACTTTACTCATAAACGAAAGATACGCGAACTTGAACTTGATTTGTGAGGAGACGTGATGAAATGCAAGTGAGGTATGGAGAAGGATCACAATGAAATTCCAGAAAGGATAACCTCGTCATTGAATATGTTTAGACATATTGTGCACCATCTTGCAACACTATCACCTTAAATACTTATAAGTTCTTTTTATTTGGTTATTTTACGACGCTTTATCAACTACTATAGTTATCTAGTGTGTGAGTAAGATGAAGGTGGTAATGCTAGTGGAGTCCATCGCCGAAAGTTACCCAGTATTTGCTCTTAATGCGTTGAGAGAAAACCTCAACTAGGTAACTTGTCCCAACCAGGATTTGAGCCTGGGCCCGCTAGTTCCATGGCCAGACGTGCTAACTGTTACTTCAAAGGAGTGGACTAAATACTGAGAAATAAATAAACATAATATTCATTACAATATATCAGTATAATCTCATCTATTGTAGGTGCTTCTTTTATTAGAATCTTCTAAAACAAAGAAGAAAGCAATCTCTATTTACTGGTGCTAATGTCTCTTGGTCACCCAATTAAATGTAATTTTCTATTTTCTCTGTATAGAATTTCATTCATAACTTTGCGTTGAATTTTAAGGACATGCTACAAAATACAGAGTTGTATAAAACTGAAAAGGGCCAAGTGAATTACTTTGTATGCTTAATTTCAAGTGTGGTGCTGAATGTTTCTAGAACAGCTAGTAGTGTCTTTATCTCATGATATCACGCTCACTTGACATTCTTTCTTGAGTTTCACTCCTGTCTGGTGGACAGTATTCAGTAAGTGGGTTGATTATAATAAAGATATGTAAGATATAATGATTGGAAAGGTGATGCAGAGTTTTCAATGCATAACATTGAAAATCCATTATATTTTCAGTTTAATTGGGTTTCTAAAAACACAGAACAAAATCATGTAACATATTACTTGATTACTCTAATTTCGTTTATTTCTTTACAGAAACCATCCAGAGTATCCATTTGCTGAACCATACTAGATTCTACTGTTAACTAAAATGTGGATCATTTTAAGCGGAGTATGTCCTTTATTTTATTGAAATGTAAATTTTGACTATAGCTTTGTACAATTAAACTTTAATATATTTTTAAAGAGAAAATAATAATAATTTATAAGCTATATCATCTTATCAGTTTATTCTTCCTTTCCTTTTTCCCAGTCTGTGTTTGAGTTTAATTCTGTTTCGTGCTGGTCTGTGATCAGCATTGAATCAGACATTTCTCTACAGGGGAAAAACATAATCCCCTGAAACAACATACTATGGCTCATAAAATAAAATGACTCGTGAAAAATAAAGTAGTTAACTCAAAAGAACAATACTTCTATTGTCGATTGTGAGAACTAACTTCGACCCCAGTTCCATCTCCCTCTTTTTCTTTAACCACCACATCGTATCTTCAGGCAAGTCTAACACTCCTACTCAGGCACTCCCGGTAACCCTGTCTCTCTCTCACAAATTCTACCTCACTATCGTAACTCTTCCCACATCAATGTCTCAGGACGAATTTCTAAATTACCAATTTCTATCGTGACTCCTTGTTTCTCCTGCCCTAGAACTAGGGAAAAACATGTAATATGTATTTTTTTTGTTATTTTCAATAAACAAATATTGTTAAAACAGTCTTCCTTTTCTTCACCATAATATCACATCGTCACCCCTTAAGCTTCAGCCATTTTGTCCCATCACTCCCATTTCTCCTCTCCTCCATCTTGATGACACACTAGAAGGACACAGCGGAGACTGGAGCACGACAAACTTAAGGGGATCCTGAAGAAAACTGGTGAGATTGGAGAGAGAGAGAAGGCTAGTATGATACAGTGAGTTAAGGTAGGCACACACTTACTGGAACGGATTTGTATGGAGTATTCGGATTTTTATTCTTTGCATTATTTTATGGATTTCTGTATGGTCCAAGATCAAAATAGAGAATGTCATGGCAATTATATCAATTGCAAGTCTTCCAGTCTCGGTAATATTGAAGGTGTAATGAAATGGATGATGTGAAGCTTATTATTGTAAATTTATTTCAACAATAATAGGATTTTTATTCTTCCAACAATAATTCCTTTCTACAATTCACCTTAAACGCTCTTGTCAACAATAGGATTTTCACTCAGCACAGTATTCGGTATAGCACTCTACTGACGGCAATGACAATTTACTTGGACTATTACGAACAACAATGAACTGTTAATCTTAACTAATATTTACAAAGCGCTATTTACAAATCAGAACTGTCAGTTCTCAGTTCACAGTTCTTCTAGCTCAGTCACTCGAGTTCACAGTATCTCGAACCACAGACCTTCAGAGACAGTTCACTGTACTCGAACTCAGGTCCCTCCAACTGCGGTCTACTGCACTCGAACTCAGGCCTTCGGGTGCTGAAACAGTTGCGGACGCACACTCGAGCCAAACTCCGGTACACAAGACTGGCTTGCTTGCTCTGGCTTACTCACTGACTGAATAAATTGAAAACTGCTCGCGTTCACTTGCGCGCGTAATTTATACTCGCACCACAGTTTCTGGAAAGTACGACTTCTCGAATTATCTGGCTATCTCCACTTCGGACGGACTTCTCTAGAAGATTCGGGAAGGTCCGTCCCCCTTTACTCCGTAAGTAGCAGCTGTGCGCGCACTCTCCCCTCGTCGCGTTGACGTAATACACCCCCCTCTCTTTTCTCCGCCGCGCTCCGTCCCTCAGTGCTCCGCGCGATCTGCTCTCTTGCGGGACGCTGGTCGTGAGTTCGAATCTCACGTCGCTGTCACATTATTATTAAGTCCAAAAGTATGAAGAGTTTTAAAATTAATGAAATTAGGTTTATAGCAATGTAATATGGAGAAAAAACATATGGGATGAGATTGGGAAAATACCAACTTAACAGGGTATGTCCTTCATAGTTTAAGTTACAGAGCTATTCCTTTTATTTCCAGATTTGGTTCAGAACACTACAATGAAATAATGCGCTCTAGCGGTAAATTACAACACTATTTTGATGATTAATTCGGAAATGCGGACAAGTGAACAATACTCTAATAAAAATCTGAATGCAATGAACGAATTTTTTCCGATGAGTGCTCACTTTTAGAGTTGGGATAGGAGAAGAAATGTCAGAGAGAAGTTGAAGAGGGAGATAAGTACGACAAGGATTCCCTTTATCACCTACCCTGTTCAACATCTATTTGGAGGATTTAGTGAAGAACTGTTTCCAGAACATGTGAGGAGTGATAGTAGAAGGAAGAAGAATAAAGTGCATAAGATTTGCTGATGATATAGTGTGGGAATGTTATTAAGGGATATGCTACTAGAGCTAAATGACAGCTGCGAGCAATATGGGATGAGGATAAATGCAAACAAGAAGAAGAAGGAAGGAAAATAAAGGTAAACATGCGAATTCGAAATGAGTCAGTAGAGCAAGTGAACAGTTACAAATTCTTGGGGTATACTGTGAGCAGTAATTTGAACTGCTGCCAGGAAGTGAAAGGGAAGGTAGCAATGATAAAGGAAGCTTTTAATAGAAAAAGGAGCGTCTTCTGTGGACTTCTGGAAAAATAACAAAGGAAGAGACTAGCGAAGTGCTTTGTGTGAAGTGTGAAAAAAATTGTAAATTATGTTTTATTTAATGACTCTCGCAACTGCCTAGGTTATATCAGCATCGCCGGTGTGCCGGATGTATGATATATTAATATTATCTGATGAAGGAAATCGTCATTACTCATTAAGAAGATAAGATCCAGTAGAGTCGACTTTTTTCAATCTCAAATAGTAATTGTGATCACATAATATCTAGAAGATTGGTCATCCCCATGTTAAAAACTGTAACATATGGAAGAGGACAACCATCAGGATCGCCACCATCGATTGGGAACTGCTGCTAGGTGGAAGTACAGTTGCTCCATGCAATTCAAATGAGAGTATAACGTGACTTCTTATGCAGTAGCTAGATGGCAGAATAGTGAAATTGATAAACGTTGTTGCCGTTAAAGTCTATAAGGCTGAGCAATCTGTTATATGTGATCTGGGTTAATAGTAATCTTATCTGATAAAGGAAATACGTTATTAGGAAGATAAAATGCGGAATAGGTATATTAAAAACTTATGGATGAAAGTTAGCTTGAAATAGAGCAGAAAAACTTATTCAGGGCTCCCATATAGCGGATTATTTGAATATGGACTTGGCAACACTGCTAGAGAGTAGATTCGTCATTCGCAGTGGCAGAGCTTGCCGGACAGCTGTTCGATGTATGTAGTTAACCCTGCTGTCTTGGCTGAACTAGCTGAACCGAACAGAAGGGAACTGGCCACTGGGAGTGGGAAGCCAAGCCAGCGCTGGAGGAAACCGACGAATTCTTGTTATAAGCGGATGTGGTTGCAAAGAAACGTATATAAGCGGCGTGTTGTAACTTCGCGTAAGCTTTTATATATACGAAAAGAAGAATTCGTACGGTATATAAGTTTTCCTAAAAAAGTCCGTGTTAATAAGAGTAAAGATAATGTTGACTGAGAAGTCATGTGTCTCATTTTTCAATGGACAGATGATGCCGATTTTGGGGTTAGGGACATGGCAAGTAAGTTACAATATAATTTGTTCATGGAATTTTGTTTAGAATTAAATCACGATTGGGTCATTTGCTAGGAGACGTCGTTACATATACCCTACAGTAGATCACTCTTACATTAACTCTGTTGTAGTTAAGCAATAAATTAATTATTAATCAGTCTCGCATATGCCTACTTCTTGAATTGAAGAAGATCTATAATTTAGAGTTTAGACCTAACACCAAATTGAGGACCTCTCAGCGAGAAGAGGGCAGCTTCATTTTCGTTTCGAATTCCAGTTATATGCCGTACCGGTATGTATTGAATTAAAAAAAGAAAGAAGGCATTTGTGCAACAAAAAGGCAGATCCGAGAACAAGTGGGAAAGTTATAACAGGTAATTGCGCTTGCCCCCACCAACTCCAAAATTGTAATGGGTCTACTCACCCATCATTTAGGTGGATAACGTTACTAAAGGGACTCCCCCTCCAGCAAAGATACTACGGGATTGCATGAGGAGATAGGAGTTTGGGTAGGATAGTAACATTTTTAGACAATTGCGAGTATATGCAAGACATACCAGAAGCCGAAACTAAGCTAACCTAAACTAAACTATCACTGATTCGACCTTACGAATATTCGCCTTTCTGTGTGACAGTAAGGAAACATGGAAATGAGATGTGCTGCCCCTCCCTCCCACCTACTCCTTCCACCTCGACAGCGATCCCGCCTGCCTACACCTCTCCACCGATCTCCACTTTTACAGTAACTCTCCACCCTTATTTCTGTGCGAAATTGATGTAGCAGTCACTTTTTCTTTTGTTTTCGGGAAATTTCTGTACAGTTGCATTACCACGTTAAGGTATAAATGTATTTATGTACGAGTCATATGTATTGTATACAAAAGGAAAATCGAGTGGCGACGCTAATTTCATAGCAAAAATAAGAATGGGAAGTAGCTGTGAAAGTGGTCACCGGCAGAAAGGTGCGAGTGGGGAGGATAACACTGTCGATGTGGAAGGGGTAGCTGCAGGACATAAGTCTCATGTCCATGTGTTTCCTTAATAATCACAGAGAAAAGGCGAGTTATCATAATGTTGACTTGGTGGCAGGTTAGGTTAAGTTAGGTTAGACTTTTGGTATGTCTTGCATATTCTCACAATGTCTGTCACTACCCCATTCAAACTCCTCTCTATCATGTTATCCTGTAGTGTCTTTAATGGGAGAGTCCTTGCTAGCCACTTCTTTTAGTAACGCTTGTAAAGATTTATACTGTTTACAGTGCATATGACTCGACTGGAAGTCGTAAATACATTTGTACCTTAACATAGTACATAACGCAATTGTAAAGAAATATCTTCAAGTCAATAATTATCAGTTAACTGAATGACTACTATAGGCTATCATATTATTTTCATATTTTAGTGTACTTAAATTTACACATGTGCTCATTGTAATTGAGAAATATAATAATTACTTTTCTAACTCAAATAGGCATCAGCTGATGAGGTAACAGTTGCTGTGGATGCAGCATTGGAGGTTGGATACAGACATATAGACACGGCCTTCATGTATCAGAATGAGGAAGCCATTGGAAAAACTCTGAAGAAGTGGTTTGACTCTGGCAGGATCAAGAGAGAAGATGTCTTTATTGTGACAAAGGTATAGTTATTCAAGGTTAGAAATAGAATAGAAATAGAATTTAAATTATTTCAAAAGAAAGGTAGATTTATCTTCACCTAACCCAACCCAACCCAACCGAACCGAACCCCACCTAACCTAACCTAATCTAACCTAACCTAACCTAACCTAACGTAACCTAATCTAATCTAATCTAATCTAATCTAATCTAATCTAACCTAATCTAATCTCCCTTCACCCCTGCCCGAGAATGATATCCATGCCCATGTCAATATCGGAGTTACTCTCTGATCACGTGTTCTGTAGCAAACGAAAGCAAAGACAGTATTGCACATGTGCAGTTCACTGTGCCAGACTCCACAAAAACAGTTCCTGGCTGTGCCCTGAAGAACGAAATAAAATCTGAAAGATTTATTCAAATTCGAATTTAAAAAAAGTTCATGCATCTTTTGAAATCATTTGTATTTTGCTGAAAATACAATTTATCGCGGTAATATCCATTTGTAGGCTAATATTAATTCGTAATGATGAAATTGGCCTCAAAATGTTGGAGTTATAAAATGTAAAGGAAACCGGGGGGGAAAAAAAGAGAGAAAAAACATGCTTCTTATCTTCATCATATTTATGATAATTACGTTATTTTTGTGCCTATAGTTATAAACTATAAAAAAATTACTGACCATGTATGCCCACATGTTGGTGGGAAGTTAAGGTTCCCACCTGTATAGACAGTGGGCATTAATTGCAGTTGGAATGTCAGTCCTACATACCTGCTGCCTTTACTCCCAAGGAAATACATTTGGTACTTATTTCTGTTAGAGTTAATCCCATATTTAATAGGCACATATAAACTCTTTCTTTTAGGTTAAACTTTCAAGGAAATTGTGTACTGCATGAAATATCATCCCTGCCTGATTTGATCCTGAAAATTGTGAAGTTTTGTGAATCTCTGGACTATAATCCCAAGAATATAGCAGTTCTCTATAGAACTGCATTTTAATGCCCATTTGTTTTCATTTGCATCAAAGTAATTGTTATACCTAGATTATTAGATTTGTAGCAAATTAACATGTTATAACAGCTTATTTTTCTTTGTTTTACTCGTAGATATTGTCAGGTTTTATGAAAATGGTTTTCTTTCAGCTTCCACCGAAGGGAAACCGTGCAGCATCTGTAGAGAAGTACTTGACGAAGTCTCTGGAAGCTTTGCAGCTGTCTTACGTTGACTTGTACCTTGTCCATGCTCCAGTCGGACTTCAGGAGGAAGGAGAGGAATTGTGGCCTGTTGATGAAACTGGAACACTTCGTATCGACCCTGAGACAGATCTCATTAGTTTGTGGAAGGTAAGATAATCAATACCCTGTTAGAAATAAATATAAAGTAATTACATAATTAAAATAGGACGTTTGATCCAGGGAACAACTTTTATAACAGCGCAAGATAATCTGCATCGCTCATTACCCAATTTTTTTTGCATTGCATTTATTGCATATATATTTTATGTATTTTAACACGATTCAATTGGGCATAGTTAAAATTTGAATTATAAAATAATGGATTGCTAAGCTAATGTACTATTACTGCATACTAAATCAATACACTCTCGTTGTTCGTTAATTCTCTGAGATTAAAATGAGTGTACATAAATATTATTTTAAGAAATACAGAAAACGAATGTACAAAATAGCCTATCAAATTTTCTGTGCATAAGAAGCTATTTTAATCTTACCTGTCCTCGATTTACTCAGATGTTACTGTAATAACATTATAGCATTATGTCTATCTAGAGAAACTACACTTTCCAATGGTGAAATAATAATTAATTATACAAATCGATTAATTTAGCTTCTGATATTACTTCATATAAACACAGAAACATTCTCTGTAGGCTATGTTTAATAGTTCGATTGTTGATGTCCAAGGCCCTTATAGACGAAGTCATTTGTTCTTAATTCATTGCACCGTCTTAGATGGCGTTATTTTAATTTTAAAACTCATTTATCTCATTAAATATCAGTCCTATCAAAATTTTGTAAAGAATAAAACTTATCGGAAATCATTTTTAAAGAAACTTTTGTTATGTAACATTTTTCACAAAAGTCAATAATAAGCGAGTTATTTCGATTTATTTAATTCAGGCCCTCTTATAACCTCCCTTTTAAATAAAGTATTTTGAATGCCATATAGCCTAAAATCTAAGTTACAACGAACTTAATTTATATTCCAATTTTCATCGAAATCCGTTCAGCCATTATCGCGTGAAAAGGTAACAAACATCCAGACAGACAGACAGACAGACAAACAAAAATTTCAAAAAAGCGGTTTTCGGTTTCAGGATGGTTAATTATACATGTTAACACCAATTATTTTTGGAAAATCAAAAATTACCAGAAAAATTTTGGCTACAGATTTATTATTAGTATAGATTTATTTATTCATTTATTTATTCATTCATTCATTCATGTATTTATTTATTCATTTATTTATTTATTCATTTATTTTATATTTATATATATATTTATTTTTATTTTATTATTATTTTTTTTATTTAACTTATTAATTTTTTTATTTATTAATTTTTTTATTTATTTAATCTGGCGGAGTTAAGGCCATCAGTCCTTCTCTACTACACCATCAAAGTACAAATAGGCATATACAAAAAAAAGAAATGCAGATAGAAGAAGTAAATAATAAATGTGTATACATTGTACAATAAGAAAGTAACAAGATCATGAAGTTGGCGTAGATGTCTGAATACTCCATCTGGTTTCTGGCAGGGGATGGAGGCTCAGGTAGACGCAGGAAGAACTCGAGCTATAGGCCTCTCCAACTTCAATGCCAGTCAGATTTCCCGCATTGTGAAATCTGCTCGAATTCATCCAGCAAATCTGCAAGTAGAGCTGAATGTGTTCTTCCAGCAAAGAGAGTTGGTAGCATTTTGTAAGGCTCTGAACATTACTGTGTGTGCTTATGCCCCTATGGGTTCCCCTGGCCTGATCAATACATTGAAAGCAAGAGGTCTGGATGTACCAGAATGGTAAGCAACTATTTCTTTTTAATACAGAGTCTGGGTATTTCATTCACCATCATTTATAGTATATGCCTAATGACCTTTTGTCGCATTCAGTGGTCCAGTGATTACATTACTTGTCAGAAATGTGGTTTTGCAGTTCAAATCTGGCCAAGGGCTATGTATTTTAAGGTTGTTACAAATTTTTAACATGATTTTCTTCAGTAAGGAAGTGAAGTTTGAGAGGTCTTATTTTTAAGATATGATCAATCAATCAATCTTAATGTATCCAGCTGTTTGCTGACAACATAAAGTCCACTATAGTTTACTGCAGTCTATTCATTTGTTGTTTTTCACGAGAAATGAGGGGTATTTTGATCGGTGTTCGTTATAGATGCCTGTTGCTAGTAGCCAGAGTTGGGGTGTAGTCAATATATACTGCAGGGCTGTGTCTTCTGCAACTTTTAAGATATGATGTACAAAATAAATGTCCCTGAGTGAGAGGAATACAGAAAATAAAATGCTATTTGACGAATTTGGAAGCAAGAATATACTTTATAAGACTGGTTTGAAGTCCTGGAACTAACAAGAAACAAAATTGAGAACAGTGTTAAAAATTCAGAATTATTAAAAAAAATTGTGTTTTCATTCATAGTTTCTGTCCAATGGCAGGTATTTCCCTGCAAACCCAGCAATCTTTCCTCTTTTCCTCCTTACTTTTTGTCTCTGCATATGATCCATATATCTTAATGTCGTCTATCATCTGATATCTTCTTCTCCCATTCGCCATTCCTTCCAGTCCATCCTTCAGTAGGCAGTTTCTTCTCAGCCAGTGACCCAACCAATTCCTTTTTCTCTTCCTGATCAGTTTCAGCATCATTCTTTCTTCACTCATTCTTTCCAACACAGCTTCATTTCTTATTCTGTCTGTCCACTTCACATGTTCCATTCTTCTCCACATCTTCATTTCTATTCGCTTCTCTTCACTTAGTCGTAATGTTCATGTTTCTGTCCCATACAATGCCACAATCCATACAAAGCACTCCACTAGTCTCTTCCTTAGTTCTTTTTCCAGATGTCCGCAGAAGAAGCTTCCTTGGTCATTGCTATCCTTTTGACTTTCTGGCAGCAACTCATGTTACTGCTTGTAGTAGACACCAAGTACTTGAAGCTGTCCACTTGCTCTACTGCCTCATTTAGAATTCGCAAGTTAATATTCTTTATTTTTCTTCCTATGACCATGGTCTTCGTCTTCATCCGATACTGCTCACAGCTGTCATTTAGCTCCAGTAGCATATCCCTTAGTATCGTCACTTTTTCTGCTAACTATACTATATCATCAACAAATCTTATGCACTTTATTTCTCACATGTTCTGAAAACAGTTCTTCACTAAATCCTCCAAGTAGATAGTGAATAGAGTAGGTGATAAAGGAGATCCTTGTTGTACTCCTCTCCCCATTCCTCCTCTGTGATATTTATGTATATTGTATATGATACTTTAAAACCTTTTATATCCAGTAATAATCTAATTGTAAATCTAACCTATCTCTTTAATAAATCAGTAACCTTCGGGTAAAGTTATCTATATTACAGGCTATGGAGGCCCACAAAACCATTAAAACATGCATTTAAACTGAATATAATGTATTATATGCATTATTAAGCTAAAAATCGCTTAAATGTGCATTATGCATGTTTTTATTCTCAAAAAGACAAAAACATGCAAATATTCACAGAAAAAGTACACATATTTGGAACCGGAAAGTAATGAAATGGATAAGTACTAAGTTTGAGCTGTGTCCTGTGTCCCTATAAAAACATGCATTTGCATGGAGTTCTCGTCTCTATTAATGACCTTTTTTGTTTTCAGTGTCAGATGTGAACCGTTGAAAGATCCTGTAGTATGTCGAATAGCTGAAAGTCATCACAAGACTGCAGCGCAGGTTTTACTTCGTCATTGTATGCAGAGAGGCATTATTGTCATTCCAAAGAGTGTAAATCCTGATCGCATTAAGGAGAACTTTCAGGTAATGTGAGAAGTATTGTCATGCAGAATAAGAACCAACTCCTCAGAGATATTGTTCTGTTGTCACAGTCAGTTCTTAAGTGATATGTGACACAAATCATCCCAACTTTTTTCAAAGTGTTTTCTGCAGAATTCCAGTTCTATGGGTCCGAAATAGTTATTAACCTGGCAGAACTCGCACATATTTTTCTGGCATATATGCTTGTTCTGGGTCTGTCAGATCCAATTTAGGTACTTAAAAAAAATTACTTACTTACAAATGGCTTTTAAGGAACCCGAAGGTTCATTGCCGCCCTCACATAAGCCCGCCATCGATCCCTATCCTGTGCAAGATTAATCCAGTCTCTATCATCATACCCCACCTCCCTCAAATCCATTTTAATATTATCCTCCCATCTACGTCTCGGCCTCCCTAAAGGTCTTTTTCCCTCCGGTCTCCCAACTAACACTCTATATGCATTTCTGGATTCGCCCATACGTGCTACATGCCCTGCCCATCTCAAACGTCTGGATTTTAAGTTCCTAATTATGTCAGGTGAAGAATACAATGCGTGCAGTTCTGTGTTGTGTAACTTTCTCCATTCTCCTGTAACTTCATCCCGCTTAGCCCCAAATATTTTCCTAAGCACCTTATTCTCAAACACCCTTAACCTATGTTCGTCTCTCAGAGTGAGAATGATCTTAAAGTTATTATACAGCTTTTTTTTTTTTTTTTTTTTTTTTTTTTTTGTAAATGAGAGTTCAACTATTGTTTTTACATAGTAATGTAGAACTTGTAAGCTATTTGCTCTGGGCCTCACCAGAGACCCAGCGCAAGCTCAGCTGGGTTAAATAATTTATTTGATGCTTAAGAGTTCTTGGTACCATATTCCTGTACTAATTGGTGTGAAGATTTCCTCGGACTGGTTTCAATCCTTGCTTGAATATCTGGAAGCATCTCCTTTGTTAGCACCCTCTTCTGTTGTTCTCTCTTTTTGTTTAAAACAGACCCTGTTTCTCGCCATTTTCTGAATAACTTGGTTATGTATTGTCTCGAAGGTATTGCAGCATCATGACATAGAAACTTGCAAACGGTACTATCATACAATTTCTTCTTTAGGAAAAATGTCTCGACTAGAAATATTTGTTGTGCAATACTATATGTTACCATACTGATAGTGAACACAAATAACACAAATAATGTTCAATAACAAGTGTAGTAATGCAACACTACGTAATAACTCAGTATGTTTACTGCTGTCCACGCACTCCATCCCCACCACTTGGGAATTTTAGGCCTACCATAATGAAACTGAACGCCCACTCATGCTGCTGCAGCTTACCGGTGAGTCGAGCAATGGTTTGCGGGCAGTCTTCCCAAACATCCCCTGCATAGTGCGGTAACTTTTCACTGCCTCTCTCTGTATATATTAGTATATATTGTGCAATAATTTTATTGACATTGGTTTACTAAGTATTTTGATGTTATTCAGTTGTAATGTGCGTGAGTTGTGCAGTCTAACCTCTTTGATATGATTTGGACATCCAGATGTGACTAATTTTTATCATTTCATAAAATTAAAATTTTACTTCTAATACAGGTTTTTGATTTTGAATTGAGTAAGGACGATGTTGAAGCCCTTGATGCTCTGGATAAACGATCAAAGGGGCGCAGATTTACAATGGGCGCTTTTAAAGGGTGAGTTGTAAGAATTTAAAACTTAAGTACAATAGTTTGTTGTTGATTGGGACTACTGATGTTTCATTGAATTTTTATGTATGGAGTGACATTTCGCAACATTGTGATAAAATACTATTTCAGTTTATCTTGAAATTATTTATATAAATTGCCACTTATATAACACATTAAAGCAGAGACTTTTTTTTTTTGTTATCTTCATTGAGTGATAAATCATTTACTTATCTGCGGAATTTGATATTGTTTTGTTTTCACGAAGATAATAATGCAGGCATACCTTTGATTGAGGTTCTGGCTGTTATGTATATCTGTTATCAGGCAGTTGACGATGTGTGGCAGAGGAAGAACTTTTGTTTGTATACATATAAAATCTGATTAGTGTAATATGTATCTAGTCAGCGATGTATGCAATGGAGGAGAAAAGGAACTGGCCATCCTACCTTATTATCTCCTAGCTTAGTTGCCTCATGAGTGATGTCTTATTGGTTTGACTTGTGAGGTTGAAACCTGTTTTCAGAGAGTTGACTAAACAAAAACAATTGACAGAGTTAAATTTCAGTTCTAATATGAACATGCACTACGTATTTATTAATATACCTATATTTTTAAGTTGATTTTATGGCCTTTTATTCAGAGGGAAAACTTTATGGCAAACACACTAAACTAACCAATGGCAACTCTTCTTCTAAGAACCCTGATCTCCCTTTCTCACCACTGTATAATTATACTCTAGTTGTGTTTACTTGGTGTCCACTTCTAGAAAATAGCTCTTGGTAACTGATACAACAGGCAGGTTTTCCTGTTCCCCCTTTCCTTTCTTTCTTTCTTTCTTTCTTTCTTTCTTTCTTTCTTTCTTTCTTTTCCTTTCGTTCTTTCTTTCATTCTTTCTTTTCATTCTTTCCTTTTAATTCTTTCTTTTCTTTCTTACCTTTTCATTCTTTCTTTTCTTTATTTCTTTTTCATTCTTTCTGTCTTTTTCATTCCTTCATCCTTTCTTTGTTTCTTTTTCATTCATTCTTTCTTTCTTTCTTTCTCATTCTTTCTTTTTCATTATTTCTTTCATTCTTTCTTTTTCTTTCTTTCTTTCTTTCTCATTCTTTCTTTTTCATTATTTCTTTCATTCTTTCATTTTTCTTTCATTCTCTCTTTTTCTTTCTTTCTTTTTTTCCCTATCTCTCTCTTTCTTTCTTTTTCATTCTTTCTCTCTTTAGGAGCTGAGATGTAGCCCCAAAACTTTGTATCTCTCTAGAGCTAGAACACTGTGCAAATATCCAAAATCCTCGCACCATATTTGTTGTAGCATTTCACAGACAATGTGAAGAATATGACTTGAGGTTAAATCGTCTGTATTGTCCAATGTGTTATGTTAATATTGTAAAATTGTCATTTATAACTTGAAAATGAAATACTGTGCGTCTTCATTTTTTTTTCAGCTTTGACAAGCACCATGAGTATCCATATGCCGACCCTTACTAGGAGCCAGTTGAGATCGGCTTAGTTCACGTTCAGAGATGTGGACACTGGTGCTACATTACACATCTGTGCTTCTCTAAAATAAAATTTCAATGGCTGTGTAAATATTAAGTTTTGTACGTATTCTATTAATACGAAAAAATATATAAAGAAGTATATTTACTGTATATTTTTGGTAAGTATACAACGTAAAAATGCATATTATAGTAAACTCTCGATTATCCGCAGACAGATAAAGTATGTAATGACAGGGGTAATGACCTTGAACCTGCCTACCGCTTGCGGATCTCATCTGTGGATAGATTTTATATTCCAGTTGAGTTTTGTACACATTAGACCTATGTACAGTATTTTTTTTTGACATCTAATGAGTAGTGCAGCATTCATCGTATAAATTAAAATAATTTTTAAGTCCATAGTAATGAATTTTAATGCTTTTATTGTTCAAATATTTTCTTGAACATCCATATCACCTTAGTTGTGATTATCCACAGTTTTCGATTATCTGCAGGTTTTGTACCCCCAATTACCGTGGATAATTGAGAGTCTACTGTACTTGAAAGAAGTAGGCCTAACCCATTGTTCTGTCATGTAATAATTGTATGATTTGAGTCATAAAATTTAACATATTGTGTAATGTCTAACTTCATCTGTTTGCTTTTCAGCATATTGTAAATAAGTAAGCTGAAAAAACTCAATGGAAGTGATTCAAGATGGAAGTAAAAAGAGATGGAATTCAGAGTTTAATCAATATTCAAACTCTGCGTTAGAACTTCCAAAGAATGCAGAATTCGGTTTGTTACGCTATTGGTACTTGTTTATATGGTATTTAATACATTATGTAACTTCATTAAAGTTATTTGTAATTGGCCTTTTTTAGGATTTTTATGTCATTTTTTTCTTCAGAGATGTTGACGTAATCAGTTAATATCTGCGCCATTTCTCGTGTGCAGAATTTGAAGTGATAATAGATGATTAAATGTCATGTTCTCTAAAATGAGTGTAAATAAAGCTACAACATCGCTGTATCTACTCATATACAAGCAAATAATTATGACATTTACAGGGATTTAAATGATACTTTAGAATATGTGCTAAATTTGTGTAATAAAAATTGTTTGTACTTCTGATGGCATTGACTGCTTGACACAGGAATATGTACTACATAAACTGTACCTCATCATGAAACGTAATAGAAGAAATACAGATTTTTTATGAGCATGTACAGCTGTATTTTCATTTGTTTACATATCACCATATCTTCCTTGTTATCCTGAATTGTCGGGTTATTACCATGTTTGCTATTAAGTCAGAGATTCTTGGCTTTTGCTTTATTAGTAGCATTCAGATTTTTAGAAACTTTGAAAAATCCGTGGTATAGTTTTCTTCACGAAAGAAATAAAGTTGGGAGAATCGTGTCATGTAGTTACCTCAAAAGAGCCCTATCCCTGAATGAGTTGGCTATAGGCAACTGGCCATTTCTTGCACATGTCAGAATTCATTGCTGCTAGTTATAAATTATTGCCATTCTCGTCTGTTATGCCACCATTCAAGGTAATTAATTCGTCTTACATTTGTCCCTTCTTTAGAAATGATATTCTTCATATTCTTATAAATTCAGGTAGATTTTTGCTGAACACATGTTTTTGTATTAGCAGCCAACTAACTTAGTGTTCTCAATATATTTGTAAAATTGCATCTTCGTTATTAAAGAAGTTCCCTTGAAGATTGTTGGATAGAAAATGAAAAAGGTGGAGGAAATACCAGGACGCAAGATATGGAGGCTATGAAGTCATCTCCCAACCAAGCTGCTGTAGTCATGTTAGCAGAATGCAGACACCCATTATCGTGTTGCAGCAGCACTTGATGCAATCTTCCTGGTCGTTTTTCTTCAATTGTTGACAATAAATGTCGGCAGTTATAGTTACATTCCAGGGAAGCAATTCATAGAACATGTACATGATACTTTCTTTATCTCACTAGACACATCATCTTCTGTGGATGAACACTAACTTTTGTATGGGGTGTTGTGTGTTGAAACGACAGAACCAATTTCTTGCAGTGCTTTCTCCTATGGCATTCTCCCCATGAATTGCACAAATGTTTCGAGCCGCTTCTGCTGCCTTTGCACCTCTATTAAACTCAAAGAGAAGAATATGTCGAAAGTTCATTTTTTACACTTGACGTTTCATAATCTTTAACCCACAAATAACACAAATTTTCTTGAAATGCGCAAAATTCAAGGCGGATTTACAAGCACAACACTCCTCCAAATAACAAATGACAAACGATAAACAATCTCCTAACAACAAACAAAAATGCAATGAACTTAAGCTACGGTTTGGCTACGACGATCTTCGTTGAATGAACATCGCTGACGATTCAAATCGCCAGCAGTCATCGTCAGAGAGTAGTTTCTTTACCGGCGAACTTCGTAGGTGGATAGTAAATTGTTTTATATAGTTGACCATGTCTGATCAGCTGATAACTGGATGACAATATAACGTTATAATATAAGTTTTACCTTGGAAAAACAAGTACGGATCTTTAAAGTAGTTAATGTCATGTTTAGAAATAGATATACAGAGGGGTCTTTTAATTCATTGATATTAAGACATCTTGAAAATTGAACCCACCAATTTTAAGGAATATTTCAGACTTTCTCCCGAACAATTTCATTTTGTTTCAAGTTCAATTGAAAATGGTATTGTAAAATTACCCACAAAATTTATTCACAAACCAATAAACCCAGCTGAAAGATAAGCATAACTTTAAGGTAAAAACCAATAATATAAACACTTTATTTTTACTTTTTACAATGTTATTTTTTTTTTATTTAGGAGTATTCATTTAGGAAATAATGTTACAAATAAAATAATAATGTGAGAAGGAGGTTGTTGTGCTTCTCTCCTTTGCTCGGAATTCCACTTCACTTACTATTTCACACTGAAATTTTTACTTCAGTAGCCAAATCTGCAGCATCGTGTGTGCCCTTCAATTATGAATCACTTTACTCAATTGTATTAACAGTTCTGTTGTTGCAAAATATCGATTTGTTATTGTTTATGTTGGTTCTTCTTTTGGCTCATGTTGAACAGAGATTTGTGTTTAATCGATTAATATCTCGTCTTTATTAGTGGAGAAATTGCAGAAAGATTTCTATTTTACTGCCGTTATGGTATGTATGATGTATAAATCACATGTTATTAAATGATTTAATTCATGACCTACTGTAATTTTACAATTGGTTTCTCGATGATGATCGCCAGGTTTTTGCCTCCAAGACAAATGCTGACGATGTTCATCAAGCCCAGCGATGTTCGTTGACGTTCATCGCCATAAAGAAACCATGCATATTCAAATCAACGGGACAGAATCCCAGTGATGATCATCGGCGAAGATCGCTGTAGCCAAACCGTAGCTTTATGCACCAACGTAGATGTAACATGATGAAAAAGAGAAAGATCTGGTAAATACTGTTTATTTAACAGCTTCGTATTATAATGTCTGTGAAGAACAAGCATAAGGTATTTCTTGCTAAGTAACTGTACATATCAGTCTTTCACATAAGATTGGTATACATATGGTATGTATAATTATTATTAAAATAAACTACAAAATACGTAAAAACATTTTTTTCTAGAACACAGGAACTGAAATGGAACATTTTACACTAAAATATAATATAATACAGTATTTTCATTATTTTATAAGTGATAAGAATTTTAATTTATTTCCTAACAAAATATGGTAAAATAAAATAATGGCATTCAATTAATTTTCAGTGGCAAAGTGTGTTATAAGTAGATAAAGTATAATAATTTATTAAACAGAATAAATTATAGTTCTGAAATTTCAAGATACGGAATTCGAGTTTATTTTATGTAGCAATAAACAGATACAGTATAAATGATACCACAATTTTCATTTATATTATTTAGTAAGGTTCGTTGAAAGGAAATTCTGGATGAGAATAGTACCTGTAAAAGAAAACAAAAGAACAGGTTAGATGAAATCTTTATTATGATTTCCTTACGAAAGTAATGTCAAATTAAAATACATGTAATTGACATTGATGATAAATTTATTTTAAATGCTCAATCAATATGATTTATCTATTTGCAATTTTTATTATTTGCTATTACATCTTAAATAGATATGAACGTTTTCGCCTGTACGGCATCATCAGATATTTGAAAATTGACGAAATCTAAACTTTATCCATTAAATTGTACAAAGTAATATGCATAACAAAGTTGATTGATTTTATCATTAGTTTTATGTAGTAGAAAGCTTACTGGTAGAAATGTTCAGTTTTGAATTTGTGTAATTTGTTTTGCCGAAAAATAAAGTACATTCTACAGCATCATACTTTCCGAAATAAACCATATTGAAATTGGAGTAGTAATTTAAAAAAAAAAGAAAAAAAAAGAAAAAGAAGCAATGTACTGTATTAGGCCGTGTCTCAAAGCTCAAGTCCATACTACACACTAGTGACTAGCAACTAGGTGACTTGTGAACTACACACTAGGGAGCTTTGGACATGTATGCTTGATACATGGCCTTCTTCATTGACTATTTTTCTAAAAACCATGACATCATGGTGCAGCACTGAATTAAGAAGGCAGTGGTGTCCTAATGCAGTTTCGTTACGAATTATGTGGAAAAGATAAGGGCCTAATATATTACAATAATGTTTAAAACATTGTGCAGAAGGTACTAACAATGTCAGTGTTCAAAGTTAACGTGTTATTCTACACTATATTTACAGTATTTCACATCCAAAGCATTTTAAAATTTCATAACCCCAATTGCTGATGAGGTATCCATGTTTGTTTAGTGAACAAGTCAACAATCGAGCAAGCATTTTCGTTTACTAGCTACTACGGACTTGATTGCTATGCACTATGTAGCTTTGGATCATAACTTCTGACGTCACATCCGGCTATTTAGTCAACAATCTAGTTCACTTCAGCTGAAAATGTAGCTTTGAGACACGGCCTTAAGTAATTAAAATTTTCTATAGCAAAAACTCACCAAGGTACTTTATCCATTTTAAACCTGCGCCCTGCTTGTCTTCTATCCAGTGAATCTAGCTCGTCCATCTGCTCTTTTGTCAGCTCAAAATCAAATACCTGAAATAGAGAGATATTTCTATGACTATGCAGTTTTGAATATAAAAAAAAATACCTGAACCATTAACATTGTATCCAATAATAATAATAATAATAATAATAATAATAATAATAATAATAATAATTCGAGGCATGACAGCCCCCCAGGAAGGACCATGACTGACCAGCCAGCTGATGGCCTCACGTCCATATGCCGAAGCAGAGGTGGACGATCATCCAACCAGAATAGAGGTGTCGTGTGGTTAGCACGATGATCCCCCATCCAACAATGTATTAACAATGTATTCAAACCAACCTCTTGCACGACCAGTTCTAGTTTATGACAATGAGGCATGAATGCTAAGGAATGACAGACAGACAGACAGATATTTGTCATCAACATTTATATTAGTTATGGTGTACCACAACTTATGTATACGGGTTTCACCATAACTTTCTATTACATATACCTACAATTAGCATGCAATCCCGACAGCCTATTAAACTAATAACTCATCTACTCCCGCTATTAACTTAACCCCAGTCAATTTCTTCTTATTGATCTTAAATGTACACCATCTGTTCGTTCCACATTACGTTCCTTTCAGCATTCTAATCTTGGTAACTAAATTTATATATCATTCCGTCTTTCTACATTACGTCTAACTCGTAACACTTCACACGGTTATACTCATTGGGATCTTTTTTCTACCTAATACACATCATTATACGAGTACTAATCTTATTATATTATCTTGACATGAATATCTATTCTAGTGCACTTTAATTTGATCATTCAGTTCTTAACCACAATCAACACTCAGAGAAAGCTATAGAAAATTGGAAATACTATCACTAAGATCATCTTTCATAAACTTCACTACATCACTTTCTAAGATTTACTTCTTTACAATAAACTTCAATCGGTAACTATATTATTAACTAGCCACTTTTTATATATTATTATAATGTACCGAAGTACATATGATATTTCCATGCAGATATTCTGCGTCATCATACGATGAAAGAGTAATGGAATCCGGTGTGGATTAGTGGATAAAGCGTCAGCACGTAGAGCTGAAAACCCGGGTTCAAATCCCGGCGCCGGAGAGAATTTTTCTCCGTTCCATTACTCTTTCATCGTATAGCCACTTTTTAATTTTCCAACGTATTTTTTCTTATTTTATAACTTCCTAACCTATCTCTATATCTATGATCCCCTAAACACATTTTCATCACACTAAAACACGATTTACGACATTAAATAACCAAACTTCCTGTTGTAATTCCATTCAGACCTTTTATTTATTTCTTACCGCTCATGCACCAACGTCTAAGATTGTAACTTTTTTGGTCCTTAAATGTACCCGTCAACGATAAAATACTGCCTTGTGGTGACGAAATCACTATCTCTTCACCCATCGTGCTTTTCGCATCCTGACGTCTTCTCTGAACGCTAACCGCACCTTCTCTTGATCTCCCGTAAAGCACACCTGATTCAGCTTCTTGTCTTCTTCTCGCTGACTCACGTAGGCTAGACCATATGTTACGTAGTACACATGAAGGGAAGGCATATGTCACTGTTAATAGCGTTTCGTCCGTCGGACTGGGACGTAAAGCCTGGCGGCCCCCGTTGTGCTATTCGATAGGAGTAGACTATGTGCCGGCACTGGGTTTTCCCTTCTTCATCATCACCACCACCACCACTACCACCCATTCCCTATAGTACACTTACACATACACTCTCCTAATACAGGACATAACTCTCCACATATATACATTATGCATAGAGTGGCCCGCCGAAGTGGTGTCCAAATTGAAAATGGGTTACAGACTCACAGTTCTGCCATCTATCCTCAATATGCGGAACCCGAATCACGCAAGTGAAGTGGGTAGGTATTGGATACACACATTAAATAATAGTAGACCTGTGCAAAAGATGCAATCTATATATTTCCGAACTGCACTTGTATTTATTGTACCGTTAAACATTATCACTGGAGATCATTGCTTCCATGCCTGTTGAGTCAGTCTAATCAAACTGCGTCAGTTTGTCTTTAGGAACCGAGCTTCTACACGTGATTTTGTACAGACATGTCACGAGTCTTTTACGATTTTTCTGGAATCTCTCCATGTAAGCTTTATGGCCAGTCTTCTCTCCCTTTCAGGTGGTGCATTTAGTATAGATTCCAGGCGTTTCCCTGTTCTAAGTAACTTAACAGTTTTCCATGTCCTGTGTGTTGCATAAATTCAGGGCAGTTCGGAATCATAGAGAACTGGGATGTAGTTATATTTACAGAAACGTTTCATATATGTAGTTTCACTGATTGGGCAGAAGTGGACAAGTCATCGAAATAGTTTACAGCGATAATTTAGAATACCACAGACTTCAATTTAAAGTTCAATCTGTGTTAGGTTCGCTTCAAGGGAAAATATTGCACAGGTAGAGAATCTTGAGTTTTAATTTCACTGAACAGGAATTACTCGTATCATTTTGATATAACTTTGTTAAAATGATATAAAGTTTGTGGATTTACGAAAACATCTGTTAGAATAACGTGTATAACGAAACATTCTGTGCCATTTACATTTAGGCGACACTGATTTTTTCTTCTGATAATGATGGTTTTCTCTTGTTTTTAATGATTGCCATTTTTGCCACTTGCTCAGGAATTCAAATCCAACCAAAAGAGGTAGACTTTTAGGAGGTGCCGGTAATAGAAATCCTTAGTAAGACTTCTTTCACAAGGAAAATAACCCAGAGATGTGTTGTCGATATACACTACAGAACGCGAAAGAGTCCCGAACTAGGAAAAATTTATCGACTGTCAGTTTTTGACTCCCGAGTTTCCTGCTTTACATGCAGATGTCTCTTTCGGCCAATATTTGGATTTGACACTTCGTGTCTGTGCAGGACGAATATTACTATGGCATATTACTTATGGAGAGGAAAGAAAACAGAGTAAAAAATTGAACGAATAAGCTATTGAAAGGCCACTCCTTTAAGGGAGCTATAATAGTAATATACGTTACAAGAGCGGTATGTTGACGTTTTCATGGTCGAGGAAAAGATTGAAAAAGCGAAACGTAGTTGAGCTTTTTTAATTTCCGAGAACATGAAAATAAACATACCGCTCGTGTATCGTACATTATTTTGTGCGAAGATCGTTTATTACATACCTGAAAGACGAAATTCTAATTAGTTGCAATGAAATCATATGTTGGTTTCTGTTTAATGACGGAAACTTCGGAACACCAAAATATCTTTCTTCAACATTGTTGCTATAAAATGTTTTCTGTGTTTACTATACTCCAGCAGGCCGTGATATACGTCTGTCTTCCCCCCCCCCCCCCAGTCTATAAATGCGAACTTAAAACAAACGGTAAGGTTATGTAATGATTTATTTTTCATTTTAATATTTTAACAATATTATTTATATAACGTATTGCAGTAATAACATCGGCATCTGGAATCTTGTTGATTTTTTCACGGCTTCCTTAATGTTACTTGTATCAGGAATGCAATAAGTTTCGTGGAGTAGTAGACTTTACTTACTTTTTGCAAATATTTAAAAACAATAATTA
Source organism: Periplaneta americana (assembly GCF_040183065.1). Classification (NCBI taxonomy): domain Eukaryota; kingdom Metazoa; phylum Arthropoda; class Insecta; order Blattodea; family Blattidae; genus Periplaneta; species Periplaneta americana. The sequence goes on from NC_091124.1 coordinate 20,965,729, forward strand.
ACATTGCAATTTAGGTGAAATTGCAGTGGTAAGTTTCCAATTTATAATTATTACTATGTTAAACGTCTCTAAAAGTAATATGTTAAAAGCCTAAAGCAGTAAAATGAATGTCGCGCTTAAGCGGTAAGAAGAGGGAAATTGTTATGTGTGTTACGTTGGGAATACTGACTGTGGTATTTCACACTTACCGCGTATTGGTTCTGTGCGGAAAACAAGCAAATACGCACGATCTCGCACAAAAGAGATTAATATTTGACATGGATAATAGTTTCCTATGTTCATTCACCTGAAAATTCTCCTTGATACGATCTGGTTTCACACTCTTCGGAATGACAACAATATCCCTCTGCATGCAGTGCCTCAGAAGAACCTGAGCTGGTGTCTTGTTGTGCTGTTTAGCTATCTTGCACACCACGGGGTCTTTCATGAGGTCGGGATTTTCACTGAAACAGAAATGATTTATTAAATTCGAAGTAAATAAAATGCAGTTTGTATTGAACACATTATTTAAGATATGTTCATTTGAAATAATAGAGTATGTACAGTTTTAATATCATATTATTTTTTTCATATTACATTATCTTTAAAAGTACTATCATAGGCGGAGGTACTGGGGTTCATAGGAAGAAATTGCAAACCCATGTTAAAGTGATATATTTTTTGTATCTATATAAAATACAAATTCTATATGAACTGGAGGAAAGGAAGAAAGCTGCAAGAAATTACAGGGCAATTACAAATGATTCATCAGGTTTTAAGTCAAATATTTGCGAAAACTATGGATGCAATATGTTTGTGTTAATCATGAATCGAAAGAAAAACTCTGAGGGTGCTGTTCATAGACATTTTGCTAGCCCGCGCTACGATCGTGCTAAACTAGCCCCGGCTATCGACTGATTACTTGTACAGGATTCATATCATATTGTGACAGCGACGTGAGAATCGAACTCACGACCAGCGTCCCGCAAGAAAGCAGATCGCACAGGCTCCACGGAACATTGAGTGACGTCGCGCGGTGGATAGAAGAGAGAGGGTGTATTACGTCACGCGACGAGTCCGCGCGCGCAGCTGCTTACGGAGGGAAGGGGGAACGGACCTTCCCGGCCCTTCCAGAAATGTCGATGTAGAGATATTGAGATAATTCTCTACACACCTGTAGAAGGTTCTCGCAACTATGATTTTGCTATAAAAGAGCAGGCGCCAGCGAACTAGAGAGTTGTTGTAGAGTTTTCCAGTTTTCAGTTGATTAGTCAGCCAGTCAGTGAGAAAGCAAGCCAGTCTTGTGTACCGGAGTTCGACTCGAGTGTGCGTCCGCATCTGCGTCAGCATCCGAAGGCCTGAGTTCGAGTGCAGTGGACCGCAGTTGGAGGGACCTGAGTTCGAGTGCAGTGGACCGCAGTTGGAGGGACCCGAGTTCGAGTACAGTGAACTGTCTCTGAAGGTCTGTGGTTCGAGATACTGTGAACTCGAGTGACTGAGATAGAAGAACTGTGAACTGAGAACTGGTAGTTCTGATTTGTAAATAGTGCTTTGTAAATATTAGTTAAGATTAACACAGTTCATTGTTGTGCGTAATAGTCCAAGTAAATTGTCATTGTCGTCGGTGGAGTGCTATAACGAATACTGTGTTGAGTGAAGATCCAATTGTTGACGAGAGCGTTTAAGGTGAATTGTAGAAAGGAATTATTGTTGTGACGAATAAATCTCATTGTTGTTACTAATAAAATTCACAATATCATATCATATCATATCATATCATATCATATCATATCATATCATATCATATCATATCATATCATATCATATCATATCATATCATATCATGTCATATCATATCGCTAACACTGGTTTATGGATACGAAAAACGTTAGTTCGCTGATCATCCACCGGAAGCCCGCGCTAAGAATGTCTATGAATATGGCCCTGAAAGTTTAAGTTTCCATTGTTGTAACTCTGGCACGTGTAGACAGACGGCAGCACAATCATAGTTTTCAAAATGGTGTCTATGCAGCAGAAAGCATGCACAGAGTATTGATTGGTATCTACTGAACTATCAATATTAATGTCGTCAGATTATATCTAAATATGCGGTGTATAGATTTCATCTTTCCATGCTCGCATATATGCAGCTGCGATGTGCACTGCCGCGTCCGATTTACATCAGCGAACGTAGAAAGATAAAATGTATGCATTATATTTGGCGGGTATTATTATTAGATTACATTAAGAATTAGTGATCATGATAAAGAAAAATACGGCAAAATTAGGAGATCAATACTAGTTCAAATACGAGAGTTCCCGGAAAATACGAGTGAGTTATTTATCCTACTAACAATGGCGGCATTGTTGACACATTTTCAATGCCGACTATGTGTCAAGGCCACGAACTTTTCAAACGCACCTCGTGATATTAATGTTGGACATTTCTGAGCTTGGGATTGATAAAAAAAATGTTTCTATGCTGATTCAACAGTTGAATAAATTCACCACGCAAAATAAAGCAGCTAATCCAATACAATTCACCTACTCAGAACAGCTGTTCACAGTATTCAGTATTGAAGTGAGGATGTTGTTGGTACTGTAGAAAATGGAGAACACGTACACCACTTAAAATTAATTAACTATTTTAATGAACTGCACTTTTTATGTAAAACAAGTGTTTTTAAATAACTTAATAATTAATTGAACTATCAGTGCCTGTCTATTTAAAAATTATTTCTTACTGTTCAGAAACTCTGTAAATTGAATAATGATTTCAGAGAATCATACGCTATGCTTAAACTACTCATTCATTCTAGAGATTTTGATTTAATTCAAAATATGAGTACAATAGCTAACAGCTAATAGCCAAAGGAATCTGTAAAATACAGGGCTATTCAAAAAGAAGGAGCAGATTTCAAATATTTATTTCTTCCAAACTACAAAAGATAGAAACACAATTCCAACGTTCCTGGACAGACGAAAGTTTAAATTTTGAACAATCCGGTAGAAGTTCCAATCACGGCCGCATTGACGCTGTTACTTGTCATACGCGGCAGCATTGGCGCTGTTGATTACAGTGTTAAGGCCAATGTCAGGCATAGGAGGGATAAAAACACGGTCTTTTACGTAACCCCACAGATAAAAATCACAAGGAGTGAGGTCTGGAGACCTGGGAGGCCACCGACGATGAAGTTCATTTCCTCCTCCTCTTCCAATCCAACGTCCTGGAATGGTGTCATTCAGGTAACGTCGGACGTGGTTAGAGAAATGAGGCGGGACACTATCTTGCATGAAGATGAAGTCATCTGAACCATCTTCAAGTTGAGGAAATAACCAGTTTTTAAGCATGTCTAGATAGGTTATTCCTGTCACAGTTTTCTCCATGAAGAAGAAAGGTCCATAAACTTTGTTTACAGATATGGCACAGAAGACGTTAATCTTCGGTGAATCTCTTTCATGTTCAATAACTGACTGTACGAATACGCTCGACAGTTCCATTCGATGTGCGTGGACCTCCCGTGCTTTTCTGTTTGCAGATGCGACCATCTTCTACGAATTTTCGATGCCACTGGTAAATCAGCTTATGACTAGGCGGTTGTTTATTAAACTGACGGCGAAAAGCACGTTGAACTTCAATAATGGACTCTAGTTTTGCTAATTGCAGCACACAAAATGCTTTTTCCTGTTATGTCACCATTTTACTACAGACAATCAACAGCGCCAATGCGGCCATGATTGGAACTTCTACCCGGACTGTTCAAAATTTAAACTTTCGTCTGTCCAGGAACGTTGAAATTGTGTTTCTATCTTTTGTAGTTTGGAAGAAATGAATATTTGAAATCTGCTCCTTCTTTTTGAATAGCCCTGTATGTGTTAACACTTGAGTTATGTGTGAAGAAGACGATTATGGTAATCATTTGTTGTAGGTACAGATGTCTTATATAATCCAAACAAGAAATCGTGAATTGTAACTTCATTTCTGCTTGTAATTGGACTTGTTATGAAAAAAATAAACAGTGAAGCAATACTCACGTCACGGGAACTCCTAGAGACTTCAACCTTTCGTTCATTCCAGGAGATCCAATAGCACCATACGCACAGACTGTAATTTCTAAAGCCTTGCAGAATGCTACCAACTCCCTCTGTTGAAAATATACGTTGAGTTCCACTTGAAGATTTGCTGGTCGGATTCGAGCTGCTTTCACTATTCTGGCAATCTGACGTGAATTGAAATTTGACAGCCCAATAGATCGGGCCCTTCCAGCATCAACTTGAGCTTCCATAGCCTGCATAAATTAATATTCTTGTGTAGAAAAGTGAAAAGACCAAGTTCATTAAGTAGCTTTATGAATTGAAATATAGAAAAAAATGCAGCAATCTTAATGGCAGTTAATATCCCAATTAAAGGTTTTAAATATAGTATGTACATTTGAAGAACAGTTTGTATTTACAAATGCATTTTCTTTTTCATCCATTCATCCATCTTCTACAATATGCGGGTTATTACTGTAGATTAAAGTCTGGGGAACGTGAGGGCCATAATTCTAGTAGTGATCGTGTCATCTGTGTATTTTGTATCTGTTTTAAAGTGTGCATAATTGTAGCATGAATGACCGAACAGGCTCTTACGAAGGATCATGTGTACATGTATCTGTATCCACTGTGTACAAATAAATGCACTCCATTCATTCAAAAACCTCTCTTATTAATTTAAAAGACTACCAGGTGGTGTGTAATGCGGCAGAACTTTGTTGAAAATATACATATTATCTCTTAATATCTGACAACTGTTTGAAAAAAACGGCGCATGTGTTTATGTGTTGTAGGTACCTCTCTGCATTTGTAGTATCTTAAAACTATATGGGTTCTATTGTTCTTGTTGCTGTACAGTGCATCATAGGCCAATTTTTCATCATGCAGTGAAACCAGCGTATATGGAATTTTCACCAGCGTATAGGGAATTACAAGTATGGACACTAATACACTACATACGTACATACATACATACGTGTTCTGCCCATAGGCAGGTCTTTCACTGCAAACCCAGCGTTATCCAATCTTTCCTATTTTCTGTCTTCCTCATAGTCTCCGCATATGATCCATGTATCTTAATGTCGTCTATCATCTGATATCTTCTTTTGTTCCGAACTCTTCTCCCGTTCACCATTCCTTCCAGTGAATCCTTTAGAAGGCAGTTTCTTCTCAGCCAGTGACCCAACCAATTCCTTTTTCTCTTCCCGATCAGTTTCAGCATCATTCTTTCTTCAACCACTCTTTCCAACACAGCTTCATTTCTTATTCTGTCTGTCTACTTCACCATTCTTCTCCATATCCACATTTCAAATGCTTCTATTCGTTTCTCTTCATTTCGTCGTAATGTCCTTGTTTCCTTCCCATACAGTGTCACACTCCACACAAAGCACTTCGTTAGCCTCTTCCTTAGTTCTTTTTCCAGAGGTCCGCAGAAAATGTTCCTTTTTCTATTAAAAGCTTCCTTTGCCATTGCTATTCTCCTTTTGACTTTCTGGCTGCAGCTCATGTTACTGCTTATAGTAGGCCTACACCCCAAGTATTTGAAGCTGTCCACTTGCTCTCCTGTCTCATTTAGAATTCGCAAGTTTACCTTCTTTATGTATATATCTATGTGTGTGTGTATGTGCGTGCGTGTGTGTGAACATACTATGATTTGTCCTATGGTGTGGGACTTTTCGGAGACTCTGTAGTATAAATGTCGTTTTAAAGAAGTTTATCGTATAATTTATAATGTACAGTAATCTTTGTATAATATAGAATTGTACAATTTACACACATCGTACATTATAGCTATTGTTCGCTTTGTTTGCGAGGGGTTTAATATTTTACACGTACCTTCCATATGCTGACGTGATCGGTTGATGTATCAGTAGCCCACTCTCCTTTTTCATCCTTCGGTAAGAGACTTTCCCCAATGTCTTTAAATCCACAAGGAACATGAATCAAATATAAGTCCACATAGTCCAACTGGAGGGCTTGCAAGGACCTCTTCAAATATTTCTCTACAGATTCTGCATGATTTCCTTTTATTGGAAGCTGGAAAAGAAAAGCGTTTTCATCGGTATCAGAAAACATGAAGTCAAAATCAAAAAGAAAACAACTATGCAAAAAAACTATGGCATTGAATGAATCAATCATTGAGAATTATAAAAAAAACTGGCGAGAAATAAAACCAAGAGTAAGGTTTATCAAGATCATATTATAAGACTGCAAGTCTTCCTTAATCTTTGTAAAAAACAGAATGAAGATAAAAGATAGAGAATGTAGGTATCCCTACCTTTGTGACAATAAATATGTCTTCTCTCTTGAGCTTGCCGGAGTCAAACCATTTCTTCAGAACTTTCCCGATTGCTGCCTCATTCTCGTACATGTAGGCCGTGTCGATGTGTCTGTATCCCAGTTCCAACGCAGCGTCAAGAGCGGTAGCTATTTCTTCAGGTTTTGACTGGAAATTAAGAAAACGTAATGTGCAACAGAAATAAATAATTTTGATTATCTTTTTCTTTTATAAATGTCGAATGCTGAAATATTAATTAGCAATACAACGTAATTAAGAGAATATAATGATTATTTAGCCTACATTGAATGTTTTTCACTCCTTTTTTTTAGAACATAATGTACTTTTTAACAAATTTGTCTTCCTTTAAACATTAATAGTCTGTGAGCTTCCTATTTGTAATGTATCAACGTTGTGAGAAATGTGTTTTTAAATTCTGTAAACAAAGTTTCTTTCAATTTATAAATGGTAAGAAACAGAAAATTAATTATAGAAATTTTGAAAAGAAAATATGTAAAAAATATTGACAGAAGTACACAATATTTCCTCTCATACCGAAAAAAAAAGTCTGTAGCATGTTGCCTTTAGTTATTTCCAAAATAATTAATTCGGAAAGTAAAAGCAAAGCGGTAAAATGTAATAGTTATTTACTACATGACTCTCGTAACGTTTCATATTACAATACGAGATTGCAAAGTTGTCAAACGAGGCTGCAGGCCGCGTTTGATAACCAGTCGAGTAATATGAAGTTGCTATAAGTACAGCGTACAACGTTTTATCTACTTCGATAAAAATATATATTTTTTATAAAAGTAATTGTATTTTTTTGTTAGTTTTGAACGTGTCTTTTGTGGAGAGGCGATTGTATTATTACCGACATTAGTTTCTTCCTGAAAGAGACGATTCGTTTATGTTTGTTTTATTAGTTTAAAATAGTTTTTGTTCATAACATAAGAACAGCGTTACTAGGAGAAATAAACAAAGATAGTTAAAATTTGTTCAAACGAGGATTCAGATATTGAAAATGCTGCAAATTCTGCAATTGAATGATTAGTACCATCGAAATCCCGCGTAAGATATGAAGTGGAATATAAATTTGAAGATTGATGTTCCAAGAAAAATGTAGAAATGTTTAGAATTAATGTTTATATAAAAATAAAATCAACCAGTTAGGTAATAGCAATATTATTACCTACCTAGTTCCGTAATAGAAGTATCATTACCTAACTAGTTTCGTAATTAATATTTGAGGAGAAAAATTCGCTCCGGCGTCGGGGATCGAACCCGGGTCCTTGGTTATATGTACCAAGCGCTCTGACCACTGAGCTACGCCGAATTCAATCCACAGCACCGGATCGAACCCTCCTCCTTCAATGTTTCCCTTTGTGGCCTGACTCCAAGTTGGGCATATACGTTGACGTTTTATGTCCAAGTCAACTGCCATTATACAGGGGGCGCACTCAGCTGAGTGACTTATTTGGCCGGGATTCCGCAGTTAAGTGCACAGCATCTGTACAGAATACGCGCTGCTAGCTATGAGAATATTAAAGATTTATTAATTTGTCCTACAGAATAATATTTGTAATATTGACAATTAATATTTGATGAGAAAAATTCGCTCCGACGCCGGGGATCGAACCCGGGTCCTTGGTTCTACGTACCAAGCGCTCTGACCACTGAACTACGTCGAATTTATTCCACAGCACCGGACCGAACCCTTGGAGTCAGGCCAAAAGGGAAACGTTGAAGGAGGAGGGTTCGATCCGGTGCTGTGGATTGAATTAGGCGTAGCTCAGTGGTCAGAGCGCTTGGTACGTAGAACCAAGGACCGGATTCGATCCGCGGCGCCGGAGCGAATGTTTCTCCTCAAATATTAATTGTCAATATTACATATATTATTCTGTGGGGCAAATTAATAAATCTTTAATAGTTTCGTAATGAATGTGTTTACAATATTTTTATTACTGTTCATATTACATGATCAAAGTGGATAAAAATTCTAACACAATAATTATTATCTTTATATAATATGTAAAGAAGATACCGGTAATAATGTGTTTGGTGGATATAAATGCAGGGATTAAACATTGCCTTAAGAAATCTATATAAACAATGACGAAATAATTTAGTGGGTCATGTTTAAAAATTAGCTGGCTTTGACAATTTGTAAACAAAAAAAAAAAAAAAATTACTAAGTCAAAGTCTGATTTTCTCTTATTTTATAGATTATTAAATCTTGATCATTTTTAACTATGGCCCACTGATTAGGTTATTTCTTTTGCTTTTATTCATAGCTAGATTTCTTATGGTAATGTAACATTTCTATGTCCTGTACCCAGAAAAAAAAACACGGTATTGATATTTACACTATATAAATACTGTCCATACATAGAAGTAGAAAATGCTAAGAATTATGTTATACAATCTCAGTACTGTTTGCGAGTGAATTGTCCGTATTTTCTGTGGCTACTTACCTGCCAGGTACCCAGGCCTACAATGGGCATCTTCATTCCATTGTGAAATGTTACGCTTTTTCCTTGTGTTGGCATTTTTGAAACTAACGAAGAATCAGATTATTCTTGTTGGAAAATCTGTTCGTGACTACAAGATTCTCGGATAGAATTACTGTAGTGTGTGTAGTTACACAGTCCTTTTATACTATAGACTGCAGTAACATTATCAGTCTCAGATAAGAGCTTAAAATTACGTGTTTGCGCAACGTTATGAAATAATTGTTACAAAGTGCAAGGACAGTTCAGTAAAAGTCTTACTTACTTACAAATGGCTGTTTAGAGAAACCGAAGGTTCACTGCCGCCCTCACATAAGCCCACCATCGGTCCCTATTCTGTGCAAGATTAATCCAGTCCCTACCATCATATCCCACCTCCTTCAAATCCATTTTAATGTTATACCCCATCTACGTCTCGGCCTCCCCAAAAGTCTTTTTCCTTCAGTTCCTCCAACTAATACTTTATAATATGAATTTCCGGATTCACCCCTACGTGCTACATGCCCTGCCCATCTCAAATATCTGGATTTAATGTTCCTAATTATGTTAGGTGAAGAATGCAATGCGTGCAGTTCTGTGTTGTGTAACTTTCTTCATTATCCTGTAAATTAATTCCTCTTAGCCCCAAATATTTTCCTAAGCACTTTATTCTCAAACACCCTTAACCTCTGTACCTCTCTCAAAGTGAGTTCAAGTTTTAGACCCATAAAGAACAACCGGTAATATAACTGTTTTATAAATTCTAACTTTCAGATTTTTTGACAGCAGACTGGATGACAAATGCTTCTCAACCGAATAATAGCAGGTATTTCCCATATTTATTCAGCGTTTAATTTCCTCTCGAGTGAAAGAGGTCTACGATATTTTTTTGAGAAAGGAGATGACTCGAAGTGAGTCTTCGTTCTATAGATGCTGAATGTTGTTTCCAGTCTAATTTAAAACATTTAATTTGTTCATAAGAATTTTTTCTTCATCAAAATGTTTTTAAAATAATTGACAGAATGTTGTTAATACTGTATATGCTGCAGAGAATTGGATCTTCTCATAGAGCTGTACAGAATTTTATTGCGGATGAAGTATCAAATAAATTGCGTTCAAGAGAATTGGTACTTTGATAAAAATTCTATCATTCAATTACTTAAACAATTTTTTTTAGTTCAAGGGATGGGCGAAGAATGAATAAATACAAAGAACAATGGTTACTTTGTGTCGATAATTACATACAGAGTGTTTAAAAAGTAACGCATAATTGAAATTTTAAAATTGAATGAGGGAATTTTGTACAAAAAGCTCAGGAACGCCAAACCACGTATTTAAAAAATAGATTTTTATTGAAATTTTTTTGTGGCTATTGTGGGAGTTGTGATGTCATTGAGAAAAATTATAAATTTTACCTATAGTTTTCAATATCAACTGAAAGAGTATTTTGTGCGAGATCGTGCGTATTTGCTTGTTTTCCGCACAGAACCAATACGCGGTAAGTGTGAAATAACACATTCAGTATTCCCAACGTAACACACATAACAATTTCCCTCTTCTTACCGCTTAAGCGCGACATTCATTTTACTACTTTAGGCTTTTAACATATTATTTTTAGAGACGTTTAACATAGTAATAATTATAAATTGGAAACTTACCACTGCAATTTCACCTAAATTGCAATGTTAATTATTGTTTTTAAATATTTGCAAAAATTAAGTAAAGTCTACTACTCCACGAAACTTATTGCATTCTGATACAAGTAACATTATGGAAGCCGTGAAAAAATCAACAAGATTCCAGATGCCGATGTTATTACTGCAATATGTTATATAAATAATATTGTTAAAATATTAAAATTAAAAATAAATCATTACATAACCTTACCGTGTGTTTTAAGTTCGCATTTATAGACTGGGGGAAAAAAAAGACAGACGTATATCACGGCCTGCTGGAGTATAGAAAACATTTTATAGCAACAATGTTGAAGAAAGATATTTTGGTTTTCCGAAGTTGCCGTCATTAAACAGAAACCAACATGGAGATTTCATTGCAACTAATTAGAAATTCGTCTTTCAGGTATGTAATAAACAATCTTCGCACAAAATAATGTACGATACACGAGCGGTATGTTTGTTTTCATGTTCTCGGAAATTAAAAAAGCTCAACTACGTTTCGCTTTTTCAATCTTTTCCTCGACCATGAAAACTTCAACATACCGCTCTCGTAACGTATATTACTATTTAATGCAACATCTCATTTGTTTTATACAGAAGCAATGTGGTTATGGTTACTATGGTAATAGTTTTATTGTTGATATATTTTGTTAGTCCGTGTATTATTGAAGCAGCTTTATTGACGAAATAAAAATAAAACAAGATGTTACGATCTGAGTGCAAACTCCGAAATCTGCCTTGTCATTAAAACCAGCATGAAATCCTGAAGATAATGTAAAAAGCCTTGGCGAGGTGGAAGAATGTATACTCGCAGTAATGTATTTGCTTTTCTGAAAGGAGCAGAGGAAAACCAATCTGCTTAAAACGGCAGAGAGGTGGCAGCACCTTGGCAGAGGCTCGCTCTAATCTTGAAATGGATACAGTGACGTCAGCAACATCGATGAGTGGATAAATGAATAAACGAGCGGATGAATCTTTTGATGTCTGGAGACCAACTACACAGAAGTCGTGGATTTCGTAGAAAAAATTGATTGAAGTTGTAAGAAATAAGATAGAATTAATAGAAAAAAATATTTCAGTTGTCCGCTGTCTTCGCTATAACGTATGCGCTTCATATTCAAATGTTTCGTGGTTCGATTTCAGTCGTGGGCAATGGTTGAGATTATTTCCGTCCATGGGACGCTGGTGGTGTGGAAGAGAAGGCTTGATGGCCTTAACTACACCAGAATAAATAAATAAATAAATAAATAAATAAATAAATAAATAAATAAATAAATAAATAAATAAATAGACAGATAAATAAATAAATAGACAGATAAATAAATAAATAGACAGATAATTAAATAAATAGACAGACAAATAAATAAATAGATAGACAAATAAATAAATAGATAGACATATAAATAAATAAATAAATAGACAGATAAATAAATAAATAGACAGATAAATAAATAGACAGATAATTAAATAAATAGACAGATAAATAGATAAATAGACAGACAAATAAATAAATAGATAGGCAAATAAATAAATAGATAGACATATAAATAAATAAATAAATAGACAGATAAATAAATAGACAGATAAATAAATAAATAGACAGATAATTAAATAAATAGACAGATAAATAAATAAATAGACAGACAAATAAATAAATAGATAGACAAATAAATAAATAGATAGACATATAAATAAATAAATAAATAAATAGACAGATAAATAAATAAATAGACAGATAAATAAATAAATAGACAGATAATTAAATAAATAGACAGATAAATAAATAAATAGACATATAAATAAATAGACAGATAAATAAATAAATAGACAGATAAATAAATAAATAGACAGATAAATAAATAAATAGGCAGATAATTAAATAAATAGACAGATAAATAAATAATTAGACAGACAAATAAATAAATAGATAGACAAATAAATAAATAGATAGACATATAAATAAATAAATAAATAAATAAATAAATAAATAAATAAATAAATAAATGGAAAGACAGGCAGACAGACAGACAGACAGACAGACGAACCGGTATACCGGCAAAATATTAATACAGTAGTGTTATTCAATGTATCAAATTCAATATATGGGTAGATGACTATACAGTTTAGATTTAGAAGAAAGATAACAAATGTTCGATAACGCAATTTTTTTCCTTTTAATCCCAATGACGTTCATTGGATAATATGATTCTTTCATGCATCTCAGTAGATTGCTGATAAATTGGATTCTATCCTATTGCGTCGTTCTATTGCACTGCATCGCAGCAGATGGTCTGTGTTCATGGTGGAGGTAGGGTCTTTATAGAGGGTGCATGTTGGCGAGTCCTTGATATTAATTTTGTGCAGATGGCCCGTCAAATAATCATGGTGTGTGTGTTAAGTGTAAACATTGCTACTGTGTCTTTTCTTGCTGCTTGTATTTGTCCCAGGTGCTCCTTATCTGTTTCCATGGTTTTGTTATTTGATATGGTCCGATAACATTATAATATAGCGCGAGATAAGATTCATTATATCAGACTTGGAAGAGTGGGCTGCAAAGTCACACGATATAGGCCCTAACTTATATCAGTGCACGTATTCTAGATCTGTTTACTTGGATTTCAAGATAAGATACAGCCTATTTTGATTTAATATTTTTTAAATTTATATTTATGCGAAGTACCTATAGATGTTATGAAGAGGAAATACCGTATTCTGATGCCAGAAAAATATATTTCAACATTTTTGTAGAAATAGGCGTTTTATTACCCTTGACATCGATACAGAAAAATTGATTTTAGGGTTGCCATCTTTCTGTCTGGCAGTTTGTATACAGTACGTACAACGATTTGCTTTAAAATAGTGGACGAATTTTGTTTGTAATCATACGATCGTATTCCGCATGTGCGAGTCAATTCGTCAGGTAATATAATAATTATGAGTAAAATACAGAGTGTCTATAAATTCACCATCTATTTTCGGATAGAAACTGAAAATGAAACAAAATACTAGCTTACTTTCTTAAAGAGGTATTTTATAGTAAACCTAAAGCAACCACTTCTTCTCATAACCATAAAGAAGTACAGAACTCAATTAATGAGTTTCCACTTGAACACCATCTGTATCTCTGCAAAGCTCAAACCGCAAGGCTGCTTCACGGAAAACGTTTTCCAGTATCTATGGAGTAATTTGTGCAACTGTTTGCCGAATATGACCTCTCAACACTACCAAAATTATCGACTTTGTATTTTACAAAGCCCCAGGCAAAGAAGTCCAACATAGTTACATCTGGTGATCTTGGTGGCCATTGTTTGTCACCACCCCGCCCAATCCAGCGATTTGGAAACTGATCATTGAGGTGGTTCTGGACAATGGCTGCATAGTGACATGGTGCTCCATCTTGCTGAAACACGGCATGATGAATGATATCATCTTGAAGTAGATGCGGCTCTAGATCGCGGAGTTTTGGCGGTGAGAAAGTTGGCGGATTAGAAGTATAAATAAAGTCTTGGAATTTTTTCTCGAAAATCACCTTGTGTTCGGGATAAATTGCTGAAACACACCAAGGTACAGTAAACAGTCCCAGCTACTGTTGTTTTCCATAAAGAAAAGAGAGCCATACACTTGTAACTTTGTCATTCCAAGCCACACGTTAGCTTTGGCGAACAGTGGTGTAGCATGAAATTTTGAGCAGGGGAAGCTAACTCAAGTTGTCTTTCATGTACGAGGAAACGTATTGCGTCTTAAAATAAATAGTAGTCGATGTCAAGTCAGCAGTCCGAAGATTGGTTGGAACCTCATAAGTAACACCAATAAGGCATCACCTCAAATGGTACATAGTAAAATATAATTTGATGGTTTACACATATCTCTATAGACACATACAATACGTATAATTTAACATTAGCTCACTCCCTGTTATATTTAGAAAAACCACAATATTAACGGTCAATAGATACAGTGTTAGTAAAATTACATCAATCAACGTTAAAAGCCACCGGCGTAGCTCTGTTGGCTAAGGCGCTTGCCTGCCGATGCGGAGTTGCGTTCGGGCGCGGGTTCGATTCCCGCTTGGGCTGATTACCTGGTTGGGTTTCTTTCGAGGTTTTCCCCAACGTAAGGCAAATGCCAGGTAATCTATGGCGAATCCTCGGGCCTCAGCTCGCCAAATACCATCTTGCTATCACCAATCCTATCGACGCTAAATAACCTCGTAGTTGATACAGCGTCGTTAAATTACCAAGTAAAAAAATCAACGTTAAACTCTTTATGAGAAGATTATTTTTGACTACATAAATTAGTGTCAGAAATTGTTATTTCACTCATTATTATATCAGCTACAGTGCACACTAACACTTCATCTGAACACAACTCACGAAAGGGATAACTCGGAAGCTAATTCTTTCCAATGCTAAAGCTAGCTTCTTGCGAGCCTTGCGACCAGGGTAGTTTAGTTAGAAAGGGATGGAAAATCTGCGGGGTGCGTTACGTAGAAGAATGTGTGAAAGAAACCAGTCTGCTTGGAAGCTGGTGTGTGCAGGCTTTATGTTTACTGCTGTATCACAAATCATCCTGAACTGCCGCATCACAACATTTAAGACGTACTTATAAATTGTATTAAAATTAATAAATAATTTTGTTCATAAACTGCAGGTTTATTATGGAGTTATTAGCTGGGGAAGCTGAGCTTTTTAGCTTACATTGACGCTACGCCACTGTTGGCGAATCTCTCTTCCATGTAACAAATTCCTATGGTTTTTAAGTGGCCCAAATGCGACAATTATGTCGGTGATCTTCCCACAAGTGTGGAAGGTACCTTCATCACTCATCACTAAACAGACTGTGCTCCTTGAAGCGTTCATCTCAAACCTGGGCAACTAATTCTGCATTCTTGCTGGGTAATCTTCTGAATAATAATAATAATAATAATAATAATAATAATAATAATAATAATAATAATAATAATAATAATAATAATTTATTTATTTATTTATATTTGATATTTATGTGCTGGACAACATCTGTTTGCCAATAAAAGTACAGAATAGTGATACAAATTAATACAATATTAGATTGAACAATAATGTTACAAATTAATTATATAACCGTGACATAATAAACAAAAAATAGAAAAACAAAGGTTTTCAATGGTTAATTTATACAACAAACAAAAACTAACAAATTCTAATCAGTAATATAGTAAGGAATGAAATATTACAGAAAATAATACAAATATAGTTATAAATTGTTTGCACATAATATAAAAGAATATGATTGTCGTGAACTAATACTTCTATACATTGAATGGATCGAAATCACATCCATGCAAGTTAGCATTTTAATACATCTGGAGAATGGAGAGAGGGATTTCGAATTTCTAATATAGAAAAGTTCGTGTAGTTTCATGTCCTTCATTGGAATACGAAAGCTGACACTGCGTAAGAAAGATTCACAATTACCGTCACCTTTAAGGACCTTACATAAGGATAAGTAATCGAGTTCTTGCTGTTTAGAATAAAAGCTTCTACATCTAAAGCACTCACATTTAAGCTCATAGCTATACCCGGAATTATTAGACAGAAATCTGAACGAATATAACGATATAAATTTCCTTTCAGTATTTTCTAATTTTGCGGAATCAGTATTTGTAATAAACTTAGAATTCCAGACCGCAGATGCATATTCAAGTTTCGATCTCACTAATGTATAGTAGCCTACAACATTCTTTAGAAAAAGAATAAGTAATTGACCGTATTATTCCTACATTCTTATTGAATGGTTATAATATGTTTTATGCATTCAGTGTAATTGGGAAAATGTAATTTATTATCGATTAATGTACCAAGATCTCTAATGCAATCTTTGCTGATAATATATTGTTTAGATAATAGTTACATCTTAATGTAGAAGTTTTTCATGAAAATGATATTAGGCTACGTAAGTTTTGAATTCATTAATCTTCATCCCGTTATCAACTGACCATTTATCAATTGAATTGATGTCATCTTCAAGAAACTGACAGTCAGCGTTACTTTTGATTATATGAAACATTTTAAGATCATCAGCGGATAACAGACAGCCAGAGCTTATCCTTTCGCGCATATCATCAATGAAGATTAAAAATAGGAGAGATCCCAAAGCTGAGCCCTGGGGCACGCCACATAGCCTATAATATTAAATGGAAATAATAATAATAATAATAATAATAATAATAATAATAATAATAATAACTTAATTAACAATTAACAGGTATATTTTATAAACATATTGCAATATACCTTTTTATAGATCTGTATATTAGCAATGCCAATCTTATATTAACTGTCTAAAGTTCAGCATGTATTGTGCACACATGTTTCACGTCCATGTCAAAGCACAACTGAATGCTATTATTTTTAAGAATGTATTGCAACCTTTTCCCATGGATTATGTTAAACTCTTCCATGTAAGTTACGTATGAATACGTCATAATATGCAGACTCCCCTGTGTATAGGATTGGACTCGCTCACGTTGTTGAGTTTATCGGATATGACGTAAGCATTTCCA
Source organism: Periplaneta americana (assembly GCF_040183065.1). Lineage (NCBI taxonomy): Eukaryota > Metazoa > Arthropoda > Insecta > Blattodea > Blattidae > Periplaneta > Periplaneta americana. The sequence continues at coordinate 20,982,730 of NC_091124.1, forward strand.
TGGTAACCGAAGTTATGTAGGTTATGTATGCATACCTTGTGTATAGAAATAGACACGTTCACATTGTTGAGTTTATTGGATATGACGTAAGCATTTCCATGGCAATCGATGTTGAATAACAACAGTGCAACTTTCGTCCCACAAAATTCTTTCACTCGTTTCTATTAATGTAGGTCGAATATATAGCCTACATTACATTAAACATAAACTGTGCATATGCATGAATTTCGCAAAAACCATGCTTTTAAAATCGGAATCGCATGTAGGTCTAATAATGATGAAAACAAAAATATAGAAAAACCACGTATAATATTTATCTACAGCTTCATGTTATATTTCATCGTTGTGCCTGCAGTAACTCCTATGTGCAAAATATAAACTTTTTCAGTATGAAGAAAAAACACATTTATTCATCCTATGGCAGAGGTACATAGGAGACTGTGAATTCTTACATTTTCGAAACAAAGAAATATAATTACATATAGAGATTTTATTATTTGCTGTATCACTATTTAAGTTATTTAATAGAGCAAAATCTGAAAATCGATAAATACGTCACATAGGAGTTATTGCAGGAACAACGACGATTTTCTTTGAAGGACAAACATAAAGTATTTGTTGCTACTTTGAGTGTATATATATATATATATATATATATATATATATATATATATATATCACTTTAATATACGGTATTTGACATTGAAAAACCACATACAATTATCACAGTCTAGTATATACAGTCACGAAGCTCAGTACACAGGGAATACGTATCCATAGATAGTTGCTAACCACTAGAATCGCTACTATCGCCTCATCACAGACAATGCGAAATAGTACCGGCACAGTCTATTGTTTCTAGTACCCTCATCACCTCAAGCTTCGTGACTGTAATATACTAGACTGTGCACATATTGTAAGAAACTTTACAAAATTTAACAAAGCCACATATTTCGTGATAAAAACACAGAAAATATAATATTGTACAATATAATATTTTAAACTGAAATTTAATATTATAGTACTAAATTTTGTATATACTTTATCGGAAAGTCCAAGTTATTGCTTAATACAGAATCTTCCGTTAGGAACGCGACGGGACTCCGCAGCCTACACGGCCTTTGCATGTTACAGCGTGGCTCCCTTTCACCGTAACTAGAGCCCAGTTGGCGTTCCTAACAGAAGACTCTGTATTAAGAGTAGTAAGAGACGCACTTACATTGGCTACCATGGAGTCAGAGCTTCATTAGCAGATAAAAATATCATTACTTGTAACAAGACTTTTAGTTCTGAAATTTTAAAATAATTCGAGTTATATCTTTTGTGTCGTAGTAACTAGAAAAAAGTAAAAATAACGACTAGTTTTCACATACATTCTTCTTTCAGTAAGGGTCGCTGAAAGGATATTCCGGATGTGATACGACCCTGGAAAATAACAGATGAAAATTAATAAACATAAAATTACTTAGTCACACGTTAAAAAGTGTTAAAATTAAAAAAAAAAGTATATACCTTCGACAGACGGCCCGTTTCGATGTGATGGTACGTCTTCATCAGTGTCTCTTGAGCTTGAGTAATTCAAGGGACACTGATGAAGACGTAACATCACGTCGAAACGGGCCGTCTGTCGAAGATATATAACTTTTTAAAATTTTAACACTTTTTAACGTTGACTAAGTAATTTTATGTTTTTAACAAAGTGTTAACGTGAACTTTAATCAATGAAAATTAATACATGGAATCTCAATTACATTTTCCTCATTAAAACATTACCAAATTAAGTACATGTAAATATCATTGCTTAGGAACTTAATACAATCTTAAGGACATAACTGATCATTAGTTTGTGATCTATTCGGGGGCCATAATTAGTTCCCAGCCTATGTAAACAGTCTGTAGTGAAAAACATAAACGATATGAGACTATTTTTGGAATACCCATGTTCGCCCTCGTATTTTCACAAACTGTCATCATTTTTATTATTACCATATCACGAGAATAGTTTTTTTAGTGACGAGAACATTCATACCACATGGACTGAATAACTGAGCACAGATTAAGTGGAAGAGATCAGAGAACTCATCACAGACTGTATACAGTATACTTAATATTCTGTGCTATGGCTTAGTGGACTGAGGTTGGATTTCAAGCAGAGAAGTGGAGATTTGTGTTTCTTCCATAAAGGCAGGCTCTTTGTTTTGTATTGTCTCAAGTAAAGTCTTGTGCCATGGTGGACACATGACTAGGAAACCCAGTTGCTGTATTTTCCGTCATTGAGGAGAAAATGGATGGAGATACAAAATACGTCGTTACCAGAAGAAAAAGAGAAAGCAGACTATACATTCGCTCCACAAGCTTCAGCAGTACATTGCAGCACTCTGGCAATGTTATACATGAATAGCACACTGTCTCCTTTGACTTAAGCGATAAATATACGGAGTCATTAAAATATATAGCTGCCGCATAAATAGCATATGCGTCCTGGGGAAATGATACTGCACTGGCCTGTACTCGAGTTACACATTATTCCTAGTCTACCTCCCTTGAGTTGTTTTTACTATTTTTCTTTCTTTCTTTCTTTCTTTCTTTCTTTCTTTCTTTCTTTCTTTCTTTCTTTCCTTCCCCATATCTTCATTCCTCTATTTCTTTTATTTTTTTAATTTTTCCTTTCTTGCTCCATATCCTGATGTTTTATTTCTTCTTTTCTCTTTTGGTGTTCCATTTTTTTTTGTAGATTTGACTGCTCTATTTCTTCTCTTCTCTTTTAATTTTTCTTTCTCCATTTTTAATTCTCTAGTTCTTCTTTTCTTTTTCGGTCCTGCCTTTCTTTCTCCATTTCCTGATTGCTCTATTTATTCTTTTCTATTTTCATTTTTCTTTCTTTCTCCATTTCTTCATTTTTCTATTTCTTCTTTTCTTTTTCGGCACTTTCTTTCTTTCTTTCTTTCTTTCTTTCTTTCTTTCTTTCTTTCTTTCTTTCTTTCTTCATTTCTTCATTTCTCTATTTCGTCTTTTCTTTTTTGGTGCTTCCTTTCTTTCTCCATTTCTTGATTGCTCTATTTATTCTTTTCTATTTTCATTTTTCTTTCTTTCTTCCTTCCTTTCTTTCTTTCTTTCTTTCTTCATTTCTTCATTTCTCTATTTCGTCTTTTCTTTTTTGGTGCTTCCTTTCTTTCTCCATTTCTTGATTGCTCTATTTATTCTTTTCTATTTTCATTTTTGCTTTCTTTCTATATTCCCTGATTTTTCTATTTTTTCTTTTCTTGTTTTCATTTCTTTTATTTCTGAAATATCAGTCCAAGTAGTTCACAGTTTACTCTCAATTGTGGGTTCTCTTTAATAATTCTCAACGCAACATTAGGTTTAATTAGCTTTGAATAACAGTAACTACATTAGAAAAAAAAAGGCTGCAAAAGGGTATCTGTCGGATACAGGGGGGAGAGCCATTAATCCTTCCCATTGAAGGCTTTAAGGAACCAACCTGGACAAATGCCCAATGTCCCATCCCTACCTTCCCGTGGTGCAGCTGTTAGTAAGCGTAATTTTACGAGCTGAACTAAAGGGAGGGGTTACTCATCAATTAGCACTGGTCAGTTTGATGAGTTAATGACTGAATTTGGTATAATTTTCCTCTATCCAATACCTAATTCCCTCTTTACCCTTTCCTATCCAGTTCTCTGACTGAACTCTTACTTTCTTCGACCCCGACGGCATTAGAGAATTCGAGGCCTAGAGGTTCATTTCCCTTTCCTTCCTCCTCTTTCTACTTTTCTGTTCCTAGTGCTGACCTGCTATGGCACTAAAATCGTCCTCCAGTGGCTTAAGGAGGGAAAGCTGGTGATCAACAAGATCTCCCAGCTAGGTCCAATGGACCCGTCGACCAACAGCAGGTGTGGTCCTCCAGACATTCTGGGAGTTGTGTGTGAATGAAGTAGCCACCACAACGTTAAAATACGGTGTTCACTTAAATCGGCTACAACTTGCCATTTAACCTCTCCAATAATCTGTGCTTCATTGGCTGGTCATGATAATATCTTTGAAAAATATTGGAGTGCAAGAGGTCAAATGACTTTATTGTCAAACGCCTGGCATTTGTCCCGCAGTTCTTTCACATGCCAGTAAATCTACTGACATGAGTCTGTCGCATTTAAGCACACTTAAATGCCATCGACCTGGGCCGGGAACTACCGGTACTTTAGGCTATTCACACAATATTCTTTATGTTTTTATATAAATTCGTGAAAGTAAAAATTGTTCCGAAATGTAATCCCCTTTTGGATAACAACATCAGTGCTCTTATGAGCCGTATGGCGTATGGGAACCTACAATTTTTTAATTAATCGTATAGGGAAGAGAGAATTTTACCCATATGGAGCCATCCGACATATGGATGCCGAAGTATTTTACACTATCTGTACTGATCTTAGATAATCTCTTGCCTTTTTAGTAATATCTTCTTTGATGTTCATACAGCGCTGGAATGCACAACCATGTAATATAAAAGAATGGATGAAAAACACCGAAATGCTGCAGATACAGGCTCCAGGATTCATCAAGACAAGTGTGCTTCTAGTGTGAGAGCTCCATGGAATCTTCTTTAAATCAAGCTTGTTTTACAATAAAATTAAACAGTAAAGTAAAACAATTTATTTACTTATAAAAAAATCCATTTAATGGCGGTCGAAGGGATAGAGGAGAGTAAAATATATTTCAAGAAAGAAAAGTAAGGGGTAGTTAAAAAAGAATTATCATGACAGCACTGAACAACTGATTATATGCTAATTTATACTAAATGAAATAATGATAATTTTTTTTTGGATCTAATAAAAACTTACCAAGATATTGTATCCAAATGAAACCTACGACCTGCTTGTCTTTTGTCGAGGGAATTTAGTTCTTCCACTTCCTCTTTCGTCAGCTCAAAATCAAATATCTGAAGCAGCAAAAGAATATTTACATGACTATTAATTTTTGAATACCAAAACATGAACTGTATTTGCCCTGCGTCAAGCTACTTATGGGTCTTAACATGCTGTAATTTCCCATGAACACATTGCTTTTTGGAATGGGAAAGGGATCGCTTTCAGAAACAATAGATTTATTGGTTTTGTGTTCTGATGAATGTAATTATACTTTCTAGTTATGAATGGTCTCCGGTGTTCTATTGGTTACTGGGATCGTATCTGGTCCTATTATCTTAGGTTAAAATTCGTTTAAAGGTGACCCGAACCTGGCAGGTATTTGAATTTACCGGATGAAAATTAAATGTATTATAAACAGTCGCAATACACTATTTTGACGATTCATCCAGTGCTTCTTCACTTCCGCTTAATTCAGAAAAATAATAGTCTATATTGAATGTTTGTATAAATATATGACTGTCTGTTTTCTAAAATTCTTCATAATGGAGTCAGTCATTATGAACCATGCGGTTCGGATATTATCCATTCAAACTTCCCAGAAATGTTTTTGCCATCCTTTATGGATCCGACCTTTCTTTGTTTTATAGGTCTTTAGTTATTTACAATTTTAGAAGTTCTTGACTCTTCCATATATTCAACATGTTCTTTTATTATTTATTAATCATGAAGAATAATTCGCTCCGGCACAGGGGATCAAACCCAGCACCCTAAGTTATACGTACTGAGTTCTCTATTACACAGCGTAAGCGAATGAAATGTATTTATTCTTAGCTAATTCACTTACTTACAAATGAATTTTAAGGAACCCGCAGGTTCATTGCCGCCCTCACATAAGACCGCCATCGGTCCCTATCCTGTGCAAGATTAATCCAGTCTCTGTCATTATAACCTCAAATCCATTTTAATATTATCCTTCCATCTACGTCTCGGCCTCCCCAAAGGTCTTTTTCCCTCCGGTCTCCTAACTAACACTCTCTATGCATTTCTGGATTCGCCCATACGTGCTACATGCCCTGCCCATCTCAAACGTCTGGATTTAATGTTCCTAATTATGTCAGGTGAAGAATACAATGCATGGAGTTCTGCGTTTTGTAACTTTCTCCATTCTCCTGTAACTTCATCCCTCTTAGCCCCAAATATTTTCCTAAGAACCTTATTCTCAAACACCCTTAATTTCTTAGCTAACTCACTGTGTAGTATTATTTTTCTACACGGAATTAGGCGGCCATGAAATTTATTTCTAAAGTGTGACTAATGAAGTACTTTGTGTGGAGTGTAGTACTGTATGGGGCAGAAACATGAACCATTACGACGGAGTGAACAGAAACGACTGGAAGCATTTGAAATATGGGTAGGGAGAAGAATGGAGCCTGTGAAATGGACAGGCAGAATAAGAAATGAAGTTGTGCTAGAAAAAGTGGGCAAAGAAAAATAATGCTGAAACTGATCAGGAAGAGAAAAAGGAATTGGCTGAATTAGTGACTAAGAAGAAACGGCCTACTGAAGGATGCACTGGAAGGAATGGTGAACGGAGAAAAAGTTCGGGGCAGAAGAAATCAGATGATAGACGACATTAAGATACGAGTATATGGATCATGTGCGGAAACTATACTTGTTTTTTTGAAAGATGGGACATGACAGTTAAGCGGCCGAACTTGGAACTATAGTGCTATGTTGCCAATATGAACTACCACGCTGCCAGCTGATGGAAGGTATCAATTGACGTTAAGATGGCTGACGTTAAAACATTCATTGACAATTGACGCAAAGGTAAGAAAACAATACAAAAATCGACACAGAATCAAAGACGAAACGTACCAATGCTAACATTGTGTGCACAATAAATGTCGCCAAGAGAGCTATTAAGCACTCGCCAAGTGGGAACGGTAAATTTGGCAACTCAACCGTTGTTACCATAGCAACAGGTCTACCACGCTATGTGACATTCAGTTGTTTTTCCGATCGCAACGCTCCTGTCATGTCCCATATTAAAAAAAAAAAACAAGTATAAGAAGAAGGTGGAAAATAGGGAAGATTGTAGAATGCTAGTTTTGTAGTGAAAGACCTGTCCTTGGGCGGAGGACTATGAATGAATGAAATGTGTTCCCTTGTCTGCTACACGATTTCTTTTTTTCCGGTATGTACGTTTTCAAAATGTGTACATGTTCACGCACTAAATATTTAACCACTGCAAAACACAACACAACGTAAGAGAGTAACTGCACTTTTTGTTAGCTGACTCACTGCATAGCTACACGTGGAGCGATCGGCCTGCCAGTCTGTAGCGAGCCCCAGCGAAAGCAGTTTTTTTTTTTTTTTTTACGAAGGCTCGCTTCGTAGCCTAAGGCATATTGTGCTTACCACTCCTGTTCTGCGAACGACATTTGTCGCCGAATGGTCGCGCTCTTCTACGGGAGGGACCTGTCGACAGAAACATGGGAACGTTCACTATGACTCAGTGCAGTATACCATGTTCAGTCACCTGTAAATTCTCCTTGATACGATCTGGTTTTACACTCTTCGGAATGACAATAATATCCCTCTGTATGCAGTGCCTTAAGAGGATCTGTGCTGGTGTCTTGTTGTGCTGTTTGGCTACCTTGCACACCACGGGGTCTTTCATGAGGTCGGGATTTTCACTGAAACAGAAATGGTATGGTTTCTGCTTTATAGTATAAGCACAGTCTAGTATATACAGTCACGAAGCTCAATACATAGTAAATATGCATCCATAGATAGTTGCTAACCACTAGGATCGCTACTATCGCCTCATTACAGACAATGCGAAGTAGTACCTGCACAGTCTATTGTTTATAATACTTACTTACAAATGGCTTTTAAGGAACCCGAAGGTTCATCGCCGCCCTCACATAAGCCCGCCATCGGTCCCTATCCTGTGCAAGATTAATCCAGTCTCTATCATCATATCCCACCTCCCTCAAATCCATTTTAATATTATCCTCCCATCTACGTCTCGGCCTCCCTAAATGTCTTTTTCCCTCCGGTCTCCCAACTAACACTCCATATGCATTTCTGGATTCGCCCATACGTGCTACATGCCCTGCCCATCTCAAACGTCTGGATTTAATGTTCCTAATTATGTCAGGTGAAGAATACAATGCGTGCAGTTCTGCGTTGTGTAACTTTCTCCATTCTCCTGTAACTTCATCCCGCTTAGCCCCAAATATTTTCCTAAGCACCTTATTCTCAAACACCTTAACCTATGTTCCTCTCTCAGAGTGAGAGTCCAAGTTTCACAACCATACAGAAGAACCGGTAACATAACTGTTTTATAAATTCTAACTTTCAGATTTTTGGACAGCAGACTGGATGATAATACCCTCATAAACTCAAGCTTCGTGACTGTATATACTACATTGTGGTATAAATACATATAAAATACGAGTACATTTTCATTTACTTTTAAATATATAAAAAAAATATTATTTCAGAGGCGTTTATATGAAGTACTAAGGGTATGTAGTCCTTAATATCACATTGCTCTTGTCATTATGTGTTACCCTTTGAAAAGTATAATAATAATTTGCAGTTTCTTTTCAGAATTATTATTGAAAACATGGTTGTTAGAATGAAAGAATAATTTTTGATTCGAAACAGGTATAATATATGAGCTGTAAGCACCTGAGAGTACTCCACAAATACTTATTCTTATTAATTATCGATCTGTATAAGAGTAATGCCAAGCTTGTATTTTTTATTTGGTTTATTTTACAACGCTTTATCAACTGCTATGATTATCTAATGTCCACACCTGTGGAGTAACAGTTAGCGCGTCTGGCCGCGAAACCAGGTGGTCAGGGTTCGATTCCCGGTCGGGGCAAGTTACCTGGTTGAGGTTTTTTCCGGGGTTTTCCCTCAACCCAATATGAGCAAATGCTGGGTAACTTTCGGTGCTGGACCCCGGACTCATTTCACCGGCATTATCACCTTCATCTCATTGAGACGCTAAATAACCTAAGCTGTTGATAAAGCGTCGTAAAATAACCTACTAAAAATTATCTAGTTTCTGAATGAGATGAAAGTGATAGTGTTAGCGAAATGAGTCCAGAGTCCAGCGCCAAAAGCTACCTAGCATTTGCTCTCAACAAGTTGAGGAAAAATCCTTGAAAAGCCTCAACCTGGTAACTTGTCCCAATCAGGATTTGAACCTGGACCTGCTCGTTTCATGTCAGACGTACTAACCGTTGCTACACAGCGGTGGAATTACGCTTGTATTAACTTTCTATAGTTACACATGTGTTGTGCATGCGTCCGTTTCAGGTCCATATCAAAGCACAACTGAATAACATTATTTAAAAAAATTCAGCGGAGCTCTCTTCTAGGTCCACGAGATTTCAGGCGTAGAATTACATCCATGCGGTGTACCCACCTCCTTCCTATTTCGAACCTTATATAGTATTCGCAGTTTCAATTCATTCAGTGACGATGTTTTAAGTGAAATTAAACATATCCAGTCATTTCAAAATAAAGTCCTACGAATTTCACTCAATTCTCCTTGGTTTGTCCGTAACAGCCAACTACACAGAGAAACTGGTATTGACACAATCAAACAGTTTATTCATTCACAAGCTAAGAAGTTCTATGACAACCTAGAAAATGTTCCAGGCGCCATCCACAACTCTCTCGGAAGGAAGTCCACATTTCCCATCAGAATAAAGAGCCGACTTCCAATGGACCTCATATTATAATCAAAATTTATCATCACACCAACCTATGTAAATAATTAGGGGAGAGTCGGGTAGTATCGGACATCGGGTAATATCAGACAGTGAGTTTCTTTCATCTACCACAAGATGATAGTACCTGATTGACAAGGTTACGTTTCTGTGATGTCGCATAGAGAAACATAACCATGTCATTCAGGTACTACCATATCGTGGTAGATGAAAGAAAGACACCGTCCATACTATCCGATGTCCGATACTACCCGACTCTCCCCTATTTATTATTTATTTATTAACAATTATTTTTGTTCATTGAGGAGCCCAATCTAGGCTGCCCTCACTACAGTGTCATGTACTATATTTTATTTAGAAATGATCTGTATAGCGCTAAATGCGCTGATCGATCAATAAATTATAAAAAAAAAAGTGACGATGTTTTTGGGTTATGCATTTTTCGTTATATCCAACTCCGAAATATCATCCCTGAGAAACGACAGATTGACTTAATTGTAGTACAAACGATTCTCTGTTGAACGACACTTACCCGATCCATCTACGGCGCATACTTCTCGACTTATGAGCGTGCGTAGCCGCGCGAGTATGATTTTGGTACCCAAAACTGCACCCGTCACCACTTCCGCGAGAGCAGCGCGCTATCGGAGCTTTCAAACAGTACACTGCGGTCGCATTTTTCACTTCGTGCGATGCGGTGATATAATAACTATGTTTCTGCTTTTTAGATTATTCTTATACTCAACTCCGAAATGTCACTTCTGAGGAACGATTGGATAGATGTATTTATTTATTTATTTTATTGGGTTATTTTACGACACTGTATCAACATCTAGGTTATTTAGCGTCTGAATGATATGAAGGTGATAATGCCGGTGAAATGAGTCCGGGGTCCAGCACCGAAAGTTACCCAGCATTTGCTCGTATTGGGTTGAGGGAAAACCCCGGAAAAAACCTCAACCAGGTAACTTGCCCCGACCGGGAATCGAACCCGGGCCACCTGGTTCCTCGGCCACAGGTGTGGACGGATAGATGTAATTCTACGTCAACATATATTGGAGAACCTTACCCCTCTTCATGGATTATAATAATTCTTCCAAGTAGGTTGTTATACATGTACTGTGTATAAAAATATACTCGTTCAGATTGTTGTTGTTTGTTGTTTTCTAATGCCAGGCGTTTGACAATAAAGTCATTTGACCTCTTGCACTCCAATATTTTTCAAAGATATTATCATGGTCAGCCACTGAAGCACAGATTGTTGAGTTTATCGGATATGACCTAAGCATTTCCATGGCAACGGAAATCCAATATTGCTAGTGTAATTTCCATTCTAGAAAATTCTTTCATTTTTCTTTTATTATTGTAGGCCCAATATACTCGTTCAGATTGTTGAGTTTATCGGATATGATCTAAGCATTTCCATGGCAACGGAAATCGAATATTGCTAGTGTACTTTCCGTTCTAGAAAATTCTTTCATTTTTCTTTTATTATTGTAGGCCCAATATACCCGTTCAGATTGTTGAGTTTATAGGATATGACCTAAGCATTTCCATGGCAACGGAAATCGAATATTGCTAGTGTAATTTCCGTTCTATAAAATTCTTTCATTTTTCTTTTATTTTTGTAGGCCCAATATACCCGTTCAGATTGTTGAGTTTATAGGATATGACCTAAGCATTTCCATGACAACGGAAATCGAATATTGCTAGTGTAATTTCCGTTCTATAAAATTCTTTCATTTTTCTTTTATTATTGTAGGCCCAATATACCCGTTCAGATTGTTGAGTTTATAGGATATGACCTAAGCATTTCCATGGCAACGGAAATCCAATATTGCTAGTGTAATTTCCGTTCTAGAAAATTCTTTCATTTTTATTTTATTATTGTAGGCCCAATATAGTCGTTCAGATTGTTGAGTTTATCGGATATGATCTAAGCATTTCCATGGCAACGGAAATCCAATATTGCTAGTGTAATTTCCGTTCTAGAAAATTCTTTCATTTTTATTTTATTATTGTAGGCCCAATATAGTCGTTCGGATATGATCTAAGCATTTCCATGGCAACGGAAATCCAATATTGCTAGTGTACTTTCCGTTGTAGAAAATTCTTTCATTTTTCTTTTATTATTGTAGGCCCAATATACCCATTCAGATTGTTGAGTTTATCGGATATGACCTAAGCATTTCCATGGCAACGGAAATCCAATATTGCTAGTGTACTTTCCGTTGTAGAAAATTCTTTCATGTTTCTTTTATTATTGTAGGCCCAATATACCCGTTCAGATTGTTGAGTTTATAGGATATGACCTAAGCATTTCCATGGCAACGGAAATCCAATATTGCTAGTGTAATTTCCGTTCTAGAAAATTCTTCCATTTTTCTTTTATTATTGTAGGCCCAATATACTCGTTCAGATTGTTGAGTTTATCGGATATGATCTAAGCATTTCCATGGCAACGGAAATCCAATATTGCTAGTGTAATTTCCGTTGTAGAAAATTCTTCCATTTTTCTTTTATTATTGTAGGCCCAATATACTCGTTCAGATTGTTGAGTTTATCGGATATGATCTAAGCATTTCCATTGCAACGGAAATCGAATATTGCTAGTGTAATTTCCATTCTAGAAAATTCTTTCATTTTTCTTTTATTATTGTAGGCCCAATGTACTCGTTCAGGTTGTTTAGTTTATCGGATATGATCTAAGCTTTTCCATGGCAACGGAAATCGAATATTGCTAGTGTAATTTCCGTTCTATAAAATTCTTTCATTTTTCTTTTATTATTGTAGGCCCAATATACTCGTTCAGATTGTTGAGTTTATCGGATATGATCTAAGCATTTCCATGGCAACGGAAATCGAATATTGCTAGTGTAATTTCCGTTCTATAAAATCCTTTCATTTTTCTTTTATTATTGTAGGCCCAATAGGCCTTTATACTGAACATTTCCCAGAGCAAGGAACTAGGCCTACTGTCAGGAATCTGTAGAGTAGACTTCCACACTTGAGTCATGAATAGCACTGAGAAGAATCTATTACATAAATACTTTGATATCTTACTTATCTAAACGAGACATTATGCTTCGGTTTAATGTTTCTTTGTCTGTAACTGAACTTTTGAAATAACAGCCTACCGTAGTTGAACAATACTCACGTCACAGGAACGTCAAGGGATTTCAACTTCACGTTCATTCCAGGAGACCCCAAAGGAGCATAAGCACAGACGGCTATGTCCAGAGCCTTGCAGAATGCTACCAACTCCCTCTGTTGAAAATATACGTTAAGTTCCAATTGGAGATATACTGGACGAATTCGAGCTGCTTTCACTATTTTGGCAATCTGACGTGAATTGAAATTTGACAGTCCAATAGATCGAGCCCTTCCAGCATCTACTTGAGCTTCCATTGCCTGCAGAAATTAATATTTTATGTAGAGAAGTGTGAAGCCTGAGAGTATATAATAGTAATATGCGTTACAAGAGCGGTATGTTGAAGTTTTCATGTTCGAGGAAAAGTTTGAAAAAGCGAAACGTAGTTGAGCTTTTTTAATTTCCGAGAATTGAAAGAAAACATACTGCTCGTGTATCGTACATTATTTTGTGCGAAGATCGTTTATTATATACCTGAAAGAGGAATTTCTAATTAGTTGCAATGAAATCTCCATCTTGGTTTCTGTTCAATGACGGCAAATTTGCAAAACAAAAACATCTATTTTCAACATTGTTGCTTTAAAATGTTTTCTGTGTTTACTATATTCCAGCAGGCCGTGATATACGTCTGTCTTTTTTTTCCCCCAGTCTATAAATGCGAACTTAAAACAAACGGTAAGGTTATGTAATGATTTATTTTTCATTTTAATGTTTTAACAATATTATTTATATAACATATTGCAGTAATAACATCGGCATCTGGAATCTTGTTGATTTTTTTCACGGCTTCCTTAATTTACTTGCATCACGAATGCAGTAACTTTAGTGGAGTTGTAGAGTTTACTTAATTTTTGCAAATATTTAAAAACAATAATTAACATTGCAATTTAGGTGAAATTGCAGTGGTAAGTTTCCAATTTATAATTATTACTATATTGAACGTCTCTAAAAATAATATGTTAAAAGCCTAAAGCAGTAAAATCAATATGTCATTTAAGCGGTAAGAAGAGGGAAATTATTATGTGTGTTAGGTTGGGAATACTGAATTTGGAATTTTAGACTTTCCGCGGATTGGTTTTGTGCGGAAACCAAGCAAATACCCACGATCTCGCACAAAAGTATCTTGAATTATCCAAGAACTTTTTAAAATTGAAATGTAATAAACATACTGTACTTTTATTATTTATTAAAGCAAGCAAACAGTCATTGAACATATACTCGTGCATTCAATATGGAACACAATATACGGAATGATACACAACAATGTCAACAATCATGACTCACTCTGATTCATCAATAAACATTACAGAAACTTTAGCTGTTGGTGTCACAATAATGCATATTATGAAATACAAGATGAGTCATAAAAACTAGACACATTTCAAAGACATATATTTTTACATTATTATTAAATTAAATTGCAGCAATTAAATATACATATTCTGTAGGTCTAAACTAAAGCATTTACTAAACGCCCATTTCTGTTCACTTCTTGACATCAGCGCCACCATAAATTACGCACTCGTGTACCCTGTCTCGCACGGCATCCTTAATTGAGGGGTTGGGTGCAAGAAAGGCATTTCTCTCAAATGCAAGTTTTGAGAAAATTGATTTTGAAAATTCAAACCGTAATAATGTGATCTATGCACGCTCACACTCCTGTGAAGATACGGCTTGCTGTTCCTACTGAAAAGACTGAGGACTCCCACTTGATATGGTTATTCTTTTCAATTATGTTGTCTAGCTAATTTTCGCTGGAATAATTATAATTTACATCCAGTCTATTACCTGACCCACCCACTGTAACTACATGATTTCTATTAGAGGAGTTAAAATGGGCGTATATGAAATTGCAAGAGGATTTCTTTTTTAAGTATACCTTCCATATGCCGACGAGGTCGGTTGAATAGTCAACGACCCATTGTCCTTTTTCATTCTTCGGTAAGAATTCTTCCCCAATATCTTCAAGTCCTATAGGTCCTTGAATCAGATACAAGTCCACATAATCCAACTGGAAGGCTTCCAAGGATCTCTTCAAATACTTCTCTACAGATTCTGCGTGATTTCCTTTTCCTGGAAGCTGGAAGATCAATATGTTTTCATAGGTATCAGGAAGACAGTGGAATAAAAATTAAAAGGACGAATGTTGTGCAGAAAACTTCAGTCCTGAATGAGACAAGAAATGACAATTTTATAAACTGGCAATGAACAAATCGAGATCAGATTATATGATCTTGGTAGTGGACAAATAAAGACAAAACGTAGAGTGTTTCCATACCTTTGTGACAATAAAGATATCCTCTCTCTTGAGCTTGCCAGAGTCGAACCACTTCTTCAGAGTTTTTCCAATTGCTTCCTCATTCTGATACATGTGGGCCGTGTCTATGTACCTGTACCCTAGCTCCAACGCAGCATCAAGGGCGGTACTTATTTCTTCAGGTTTTATCTGGAAATTGGGGGGAGAAAGAACATTACGTGTAAAAAAGTTTGGTCACCTGACCTTACACCATTAGATTATTGTTGTTTGTGGGGTTGGCTAAAGAGCGAAGTCTACAAGCTCAAAGTGAAAACAAGAGAGCAATTGCTTGCCCGTGTTTTAAATGTTTGTGATTTCATTAATAAATGTCGGGACCAGCTCAATATTAGCAACACGATATCTGGTTACACGACCTGCAAAGTACATCGAGATTGACGATGGAATTTTTGAATATGTTGTTGTATCAAGAGAAATGGACAATTAAACACAACACGCAGGTAAACGAGTTCCTAATTTACTGTCACCTGCACTGTTCCCGTTGCTCATGGTTGTGATTGTTTTTTTTTTTTTTCATAACCGTTGAAAATAAAATATGTTTATATAGGGTCCGGCAAAAAGATCGGACGTTTTCTGAAGTGAGACAATACAGTTGTATTTTAATGTTTGTTGGTTTTTATTCTTTCATAGAAAGGAGGCATTTTTTTTTCATTTACCGATGCAAAAGAACAAAATTAGGTTTTGAAAATTGCACCCTCCAAATGATGTCCATTTTTTCTAATGCACTCCTGGAGCCTGACTCTGAAGGTCAACAATGCCCTGCCTACCATGTCTCTGGCGTACGGTCGGACTTTGGTCTTCCTGTTTCAGAAATCTTTCTGAAATTGTTTATCCACAATAAAATTGTGTTACGGCTGGGAACTCCTCATGTCGACCCACATTGAAATGTTGTCGGAACCTACGCTGCGTAAGAACTGCTGACTAATTTGTTTTGGAAACAAAAAATCATCACGTCAAACGCTCGACGCGATGCATTTCACGGATCCATTGCTACTGAATAGAGATGGGAATGATATATCGGTTTTTATGAAATACCGATATTTTCGTTTCGGTATAGCCATATATCAATATCGAAATTTTGATTCAATAAATCGTATAATATATCGGTTTTCTCATAAATTTATCGATTTTTTTGTGGAATTATTGTCATTAACAACAACAACAAAATGCACACTAGACAACTCCGATAATTCCCGAGAGATGGAGCCACTGAAGGTGGACAGTTACAATACCTTGTTCTAATTGGCTGGACTGGAATTCGAATTCAAACTGTTTAATATACAGCAAAAAATTCAAAATGCAGCGTGTGCGAACGTGAGACGGACGGAAGGTTTATCTACTACTGTTTTAATATTGTTATTAATGTTCTCTAGTGATGGGCGAAGTTGTTCTTTTCCCGGAACAGTTCCGACGGTTCCGGTTCCGAAAAAATACTATGTTCCAAATAACAGTTCCGAAATAACAGTCACCAGTGGTGATGAGTCGGAGTCGTTGAGTCGTTCAAACGAACGGTACAGTACCCTCCCTCTTCACCATAGACAAATAACACCATGCAGCTCACACTGGAGCACTCATAGGCATGACATAGTACACATTCTTATCTATAGATGGCACTGCAATGCACATTCGAATCGATTTTGGAAAATTGCTGTGCATGCGGACAGAACTCAAAAGCTTAATGTTAGTAATTACACAGCTGTTGACTACAAGGACAGAATACAACACTTTGTTTTCGTACATAAAGTTATAAAGACATGGTAGCCAACTAAAAAAAAATAACATAACATTTAAAACATATGGTATGTAATTTCTGTTCTCTCTATTACATAATAAAAAAACCAAATCATTAATTTTTAATTTTACTTTTCTTAATGCACAGTTATTATAATAATACTAATAATAATAATAATAATAATAATAATAATAATAATAAATATTACAATTTCATAAATAAAAAAGATATATATTGGCAGTACTGAAACCTGGAAACCCCGCAGTGGGTTAGTAAAATGTTGGAATCGCATCTTTACCAAAGTGTAATTTAAACTTCGCATTAAACCTCGCTCTCCAAATCAGTACTTATATGGGTAGTTTCCAACAAATAATGCTACAACATTTTTGTCGTTCTTTGATAACAGAGAAGATAGCACAAAAACTTGTGCTTGTCAGACTTAACCTCAACAAACGACATACAGACATTGTAACTAAACCACTCATTATCATTTACGACTTTAACCTTTGTATAGAATCAGCTGATCAATGAATTAATAATAGTATGCGTACTTTATGACTTTGTAGAATGTTTATAAAACAGAATTAGTCAACTAATGGTGAAATAAACCATAAAGCGGGAATCAATATTACAGATTATTGAATACTTACTATAACATTACAGATGATTGGCCAGTCTTACAAATGTTGATATTAAAGTTCGCGCCACCGCAAGGATTTCAATGTCCATGCGCCCCCCTCCAACCACGTGAGAGTTTCAAGTACAGTGTAACTGCAGCTGTCGTTGGTTCATCGGAACAAGCTCCGACGTTCCGACTGTTATCTCGGAGTCGGAACATACCTTGTGCAACGCGGTACTGCGAGCCCGCAACAGCTGGGCAAGTGAGCAGCTCGGAGTCGGAACACTGTTATTTCGGAACAGGAGGTTCCGACCTACTGTTCATTTTTGCAACAGTTCCGAGGGAGTCGGAACATACCTTGTGCCACGCGGTACTGCGAGCCCGCAACAGTTGGCAAGTGAGCAGCTCGGAGTCGGAACACTGTTATTTCGGAACAGGAGGTTCCGACCTACTGTTCATTTTTGCAA
Organism: Periplaneta americana; assembly: GCF_040183065.1. Lineage (NCBI taxonomy): Eukaryota > Metazoa > Arthropoda > Insecta > Blattodea > Blattidae > Periplaneta > Periplaneta americana. The sequence goes on from NC_091124.1 coordinate 21,000,632, forward strand.
CAGTTCCGAGACCGGAACAGTTCCAAAATAACTGTTGTGTTATTTTTTACCCATCTCTAATGTTCTCCAAGGCAGGAGAGCAACTCCCACCATGAAAGGGAACAGTCTGACCTCTATCAAAAGTTTTATTTCTATATTTTGAAATGGAAAGAGAAACAAGGATTTAATATCGATGTGACATTTATTTACGTCTATGATTTCTATGCACAACCTAATGCTGACTTTCTATTTTCTTATTAAATCTTTTAGTGCATACAAATTCTATCCCTACAATAATCGCCATTGTCCAAATCTAATCTTTCAGGTAAGGCTCCCTGTAAAGCAGATTTGAATAATTTCAAGGGAAAAATTGTTTCGGGGCCGGGTATCGATCCCGGGACCTCTGGTTGAACGTACCAGCGCTCTGCCAACTGAGCTACCCCGTTCAACCAGAGGTCCCGGGATCGATACCCGGCCCCGGAACAATTTTTCCCTTGAAATTATTCATCACCATTGTTGTTTGGAATGTTGGAGTGTAACAGTAACTTGCAATGGGAACTTACTATAGAAGGATTGTATCAAATCAACTGTGAAGTTTGCTAAAACTTTTAACATTCTAAGTACGGTTCACTTACATTTAAAAATAATTAGAAGTTGTTTACTTACATTTAAAAATGATTACATTGTTAGGTAGAAAAGAGCATTATATCTGTGTCCTGGATTGAATCCTATATAAAATTAGAATAATTGAATCCTGTTCCAATATCATATATTCAACCATGTAGAGTTCACTTAACTCTTTCCCACTATATCATTTAAACTCACTTTACCTCCACCATAATTTTGATTTATGTTAGGACCTACATCATATGGTATTGAAAATGTATTGTTTATTGTTACAATTTTACATTTATGCTTTGACTGTTATGATGTTAATTTCAATGGTAAAAAGGAATATTAATATTTAAGTAGTTTTATTGTAATGCAGTAAATGTACGCCTGAAAATGCAATTTGCTTACGGAATAGCGATATATCGATAATCGTTCGATATATCGATATATTTTCTGCGATTTATATTGTTTCTCGAAATTAGGTTTGAAATATATTGCACTATCAATATATCAGTATTTAATTTATTTCCTCCGTCATTACTACTGAAATGTCATAAATAATGGCGTTCATTCCCTATCCTCCCACCGCTGCGCGACTGTCTTAGCCACAGTTACTGCCAACCTAAAAGCGTCAGATCTTTTTGCCGGTCTCTATAATTTATTGTTTCCTTTAGAGTTTAGAATCATTCATACTATCACCCCTCAAAGTAAGGCCTTTTCCTCCTGAATTACTCTGTATAAAATGTTAGGAATTATAGTGGAGAATCATAATAATGGTTAAATTGTGCCACTTACCTGCCAGGTACCGAGGCCTATAATGGGCATCTTCATTCCATTGTAAAATGTTATCTTTCTTGGTAGTGTTGACATTTTGAAGACTGACAAATTATTCTTGATGGAAGTGTGGTTGTGTTTCGAGATGCTCTGGCAGAATTGTAATATGTTATGGCACCAGTACTCGACTGCTAAGCAGCGCTATCAGGTTCAGATAAGAACTCAAAGATTAGGGGCATTTGCGTAACATTTTTAACTACGAGTATTTACATATTATTGTAATATTGGTATGCACATTTCCAAGGACACGTCGGTAAATATTTATGAAACTGAAGACTGGAACTCAACCTTCGTCCTGTTGATACCGTATTGAATATTTCTTGCCAGTCTGTTTTAAATCATTTAATTAATTAGTTCAGACAAATTATTTGCCAGCAAAATGCTTCTTTGTTAGCATAATTCATACAGGGCAAGTCAAAATGATGGACCCGATTTCAGTAATTTATTGTGTGAAATCTACTGAACGTATTATATTGTGAGACGCGTGCTTTGAAAGGTAAATTTTTAAAGTTAAGTTTTCCCGCATTGTTTTCATTTTCACCCGCAGGTAGTCCGCAGCAAAACAATGAAAGAAAATGGCATTGACTGGAGAACAACTCTGTGCTTTCCAATTAAATGTCTTCTGTGCCATTTCCCGTGAAGAAAATTATGGACTCTATTTTTTCAATGAACGCACTGTGACAGGACATGCTTTCCTTGATATCGTGCAACGATGGCTCCTTCCGCAGCTTGAAGAAAATAGTGCAGATTTCATTCTTCAACTGGATGGCTCCCCTCCGCATTACCATGGCAGCGTTCGGAATCATCTCAATGGGCATTGCAACAACGATGGATAGGCCGTGCATGTGTGAGGGATGGACATCTGCTTCGTTGGCCACCTTGTTCTCCCGATTTGACTCATGTGATTTCTTCATGTGGGTTTTGTAAAGGATCATGTTTACATACTACCACTTGCAACTACACTGGACGACCTGCGCCCCGCATCACAGCAGCTATTACTGAGATTGATCGTGACCGGCTACAAAGGGTTTGGCAGGGGACTGACTATCGGCTTGATGTGTGTCATGTTACGCAAGGTGCTCACATAGAACACTTATGATGTATCCGAATAAAACTTTGAAATTTTACCTTTCGAAGCTCACGTCTCATAATATGATATGTTGATTACATTAGTGAAATCGGATCCATCATTTTGACTTGCTCTGTATAGGTATAAGCTACAGAGATGTCAACTATTACAGATTATACCCCATTGTTATGTAATTACGGTCAAAGGGATTTTTTTTTTACGAAAAAGCAATATTGTCACGGGACAAATAATATTTTAATTTATTCCGCAGATAGAAAACGAGATAAAAATATGCCAACAATGCTTGCTTCTACTTCTGTGTGCAACGTTTGGTAGTACGAGGGGGGGAGATAGTCAGCGCTACAGTCACTGGTGTAAATCAGCGTTGCCAACCCTACGGCTTGAATGGATCGCACAATTGGCTGCAAATTATCGTACTTTTCATTGGAGGATCGTACACTACATATAAAAATGGGCTTCTTCTGGATTATTTTACCTAAATCCCCTCCACAGTGTTTTATTTAAAGATTTTTTTTTTCAGTTATTATAAGAAAATTATTGTTAAAAATTTAATATGGGCGTATAAAATTATCTTTTACTACTTTGTTGTCTGCTTACTTTGGGAGAAGGCTTAAAAATGGAAAAAAATTGTCATCTTTCCCTTCAGGAGGAACAGAAGAACCTGCTGCTACATGTAACCCTTCTACAGTTTGTTTCATCAGTGCACAGAAAGATTTAAATTTAGAGTTAGTTTACCATAATTTCTGTAATTTTTTTCGTATTTCATATTTAAGTGTACCCAATGTAGTTTTTTTTTTATAGAGGTAGGACCTAATAGGAATGTTATCGCTAACTTGAGAATCCATTGCCACTATTTCACGTCAGAGCTTACTCCTACAGAACACGACCGATATAATTCTTTAAAAATTCAATTACTTACACCAGCGTTTCTAAAACTGTGATCCGCGGATCACCTGTGGTCCTCGAGGTCTGCCCTTGTGGTCCTTCAAAAAATGCAGAAGAAAAAATAAAATTCAAACGAATTGCGTATCACTCTATAGCTGAAAATCTCAGAGTTTGGAAATGACACATGGCAATCGCCTTTCACTTTTTCTCCCAGTACTGACATTTTATGAAATTTATTAGACCTACCCGTCTACCGACTTCCCACTCTACTCTCAACAACAAAAGAGGGATTTAAAGCACTATGAATGTGGTATTTCCCTGCATATTTGGCGCCGCGCCTGTAACCCAGCCAGGAACTACCCAAATTCATAACAGAGGACCGAACCTTTTCTTGTATTGATGACTTTCTTAGTAGTTTTGCCGACACCCAGTCTGCACATTGAAATGGTCACTTACTGTACGTCGTACACCAATAATACAACTCTGAGGTCACACTTTGAAACTTATTTTCCAAGTAAATATGACGAATTTTCATGGGTTCGTGATCACTTTCATTGCGATATTGAAACTAACAAACTTTCATTGAGTGAAAGAGAGCAGTTAATTGAACTCTCGAATGAGACCAGACTTAAATGAAATTCCAAGCGGAAGTTAATGGTTAATTTCTGAACTTCATCACAAGTGAAAAAAGAATACAGTGAACTGTACAATGGTACTTTAGAGATTATAATTCAATTTGCTTCTACGTATCTGTGCGAGAAAGAGTTTTCATCACTAACTCTAATAAAAACAAAGTAGGCTACCGAAATCGACTCGATGTATGTGACGATCTCCGACTTAAGCTTACCAGCATACATCCAAATACAGAACAACTGTGCAAGAATCGGCAGGCTCATTCATCTCATTAATGTGAGAACCAATATTTATTTCTTTTTTAGTTAATAAGTTAAATATTATCCAAACTCTAATAGCCTTGAATTATTAAAGAAACAAAATGAATTTTTTCTATTAACATTAGCTTAATTAGTTAATACTACTATAAAATTAATTTAATTTAATTAATTTAAATTAATTAATTCTATTTTAAAATATAAGTATACTGGTATTAAAATATGCTACAAAAATTATAAATTTGCTTTCGAAGGGAACAAGTGTGAATGTGGTCTGCGGAACTGTTCCGACTTAAAAAGGTGGTCCCGTATTCAAAAAAGTTTAAGAAACGCTGCCTTACACTATTTTTGAAGAAATGCAAAAAAATCACCTCAAGCTTCATGTATGTACTAGACTATTTTTTTATTTCATTGGGTTATTTTACGACGCAGTATCAACATCTAGGTTATTTAGCGTCTGAATTAAATGAAGGTGATAATGCCGGTGAAATGAGTCCGGGGCCCAGCACCGAAAGTTACCCAGCATTTGCTCGTATTGGGTTGAGGGAAAACCCCGGAAAAAAACCTCAACCAGGTAACTTGCCCCGACCGGGATTCGAACCCGGGCCACCTGGTTTCGCCGCCAGACGCGCTAACCGTTACTCCACAGGTGTGGACTGTACTAGACTATGCTAATACTGTACTAAAATATAAATATATCTATTATAAGCTAATTATTAAGATTCTACACACACAAACGGATGCCGATAGCGTAGCAAAGTGCCGCTTAGTAATAACTTCTACACTTCACTGTTTCAGACAGAATGGATTCCACACCGCGACACGACGCGAGACAAGAGCTGACGGACTGATTAGTGAATACTGCGCACTCAGTCGGCGCAGCACGCTACCTTCTCTCTACTGACAACAAAACCCAGGATGTTACGGAAATATCTATTTTTAATACCTCTATAACTTTCAGCCGTTGCCATCTTTTGTAGTTTTGCTACTGTTGGAATTCTTTCGATATTTCTTCTTTTGCTACCGACTGGATTGTTTTTAATGTGTTTGCTATTTTAGTATAGAATAAATTCAATCAATACATAATAATAGTGGAAACACTAGTAATGTCCCACTTCGATTATTGTGATTTTCTACTGACTGACCTCAATGTCAACCAGTCGCAAAGATTACAACGTGTTCATAATTCTTGTGTTCGCTTCGTCTGCGATGTCCGTCGCGCTGACCACATTACCCCATCCTTCCAAACTCTGAACTGGCTACGACTTAACGAACGTAGACATTTTCATTCTCTTGTTCTCCTTTTCCAAGTCCTTCACACCTCTACACCTACCTACCTTGCCTCCCGTTTCAGTTACCTGTCATAATATCATAATCTCTTCACACGCACGCAAAATAGCCGCACACTAGCCATACCAACACATAAGACATCATCGTATTCATCATCATACACAATCTCGCTCTCGCGCTTGTGGAATACCTTACCCAGTGACATCAGAAACTGTCGGAATTTTGTATCGTTCAAAAGCAAACTTATTAAGCGTTTTCTTGCTGCGTAGAGTAGGTTTAATTTTTACTTAATTAGTAAAAAAGTTTTCTCTTTCCTAACTTTTACAATAAACTGTCTAGCCTTTAGTAATCAGTTAATCTTTTAGTACTTTGATTTTTATTATATTTGTAAATTTAATATTAATTGTAATTATAATTGTAATTGTATTCTTAATATTGTAGTTGTAATCCCTTGGTAGAGGGGAAGAGAAGGCCTGATGGCCTTATTTCTACCAAGTTAAATAAATAAATAAATAAATAAATAAATAAATAAATAAATAAATAAATAAATAAATAAATAAATAAATAAATAAATACTTCATTTTTCTATATACACTTTTAATACATAAGGTAATTCGGGGGAAGACGCCACAACTAAGGTATTTCTTGGCTATACAACTCAAACCTGAAGTGGTAAGGCAATACAAACAAATTTATCGTATTTTTCAATTATAATTGGCTCTGTATAATGATTGGTTCCTTTCCAAGTACGTGTATTATTAATAATTTTTCATGTTCAAAGAACTCGTGTCAGGGTGGCATCTTCCCCCATATATACGGGGAAGACGCCAATTGGTATGGAGTAAGATGCAACAACACAGTAAATGACATACATAAAATAAACATTGGAATATTACATATGTATTTTATTACAACTAGGCTGTAGAGAAACATCTGTGAAATTGATTATAATCTTGTTTCATGATTATTTTGCAAACATACAGTGCAAATTATCACCACTGCAATCTTCGTGCAACCATTTCTTGCAAGCGATGCACTGAATCCAGTCAGATTTGGGATCTTTCTTAGCGCAAAAGTGTCCAGTACAAACAATACAAAAATCATCATCATCCTCATCAAAACTATTGCCACTGTCATCGTGAATAATTTCGTCACCAGAAAAAGAAGATGAACTTGCACATCTCCTTTTCTTCCTTGGTTGGGAAGGTTTCTTTTTATTTCTGGCATTTTCCCGCATAGTTTCTTTCTCTTCTCTGTGCTGTAGTTAAGACCTCCGCTGTTTGTTTTTTTACGCCCAGAGGGTTTAGGTTTTCTTACTCGAAGAATAGGGCTGATTGTTTCCAGAGTTGAAATCCCGTTATCCGTTCTGATGGAAGCAACTGTTGATATAGGTCTATTGCCACATGCTCCGCTAGTGGAAGGACCTGGTGAACCTTTAGTAAGGTTTGAAGATTCCATTCGCCATTTCAGAGTTCTGTATGGAATGCAACACATCCTCGCTGCAGCCCGTAATTTTTTTGTCCATACTTTACATCTTCAGCAGCTCGAATTAAATTTTATTCTGACCAAGATAACCGATCTTTTATTTTGTGGTCTCGAGTCATCGTCTGTATAGAAATGAAATCCTTGATACCTTTTATAAAGAATCAGAGAATATGACTATTATTATTATTATTATTATTATTATTATTACTATTATTATTATTATTATTATTATTATTATTATTATTATTTTCTCGCGGTATATTGATTCAAATCATTCTAACCTAGCTGATGATATTCCCCCCCCCTTTCTTAAGTGTAAATGAGCACAAACGCTAATTAGGTGTACATTTTTCTGACATTTTGTATATTCGATTCCCTAACCGTTTCAAATGTATAAAATTTTACCTTTTAGGTGTGTTTCCAAATTATATGTAATACGCTTTGTCAAATCTGGCAACCTTTTCATAAGGGAAGCTAAATTTATATATTATATAATCATTATATTGAAATAGGGCCTTGAATACAGGTTTTCCTAGAGCCTCGCAAATCCTAGAGCCGCCACTGCCGGTACCCAACCGGCGACTTCTATTTGAATACAGCAAGCGAACAGCAGATTAACCTTCTGTGTGTCAGCGACAAACAGCTGGGGAGTTGTGACTGTTCTTACGTAATTGTGACCTTCAGTTCGTTGCATGCTTCATTCATTGTTTGAAACTATGTTAACTTCTTTTTTGTAACTGCAACGTCGGATCGACATAATATGAATCTTCTAGATTCAAAACCCCCTAAAGACCATTTTGTTCAGAATTCAGTTATGTTCACATATTACTTGTTAAGAATGACTTCTAATGATTTATATAGGTTTAATACAAAAAAACACTAAATTTAAAGCAAAAAGTTTGTTAAAAGTCACTGTTAGGTTGAAAATTCCCTCTATTTGCCACCAATCACTGTCAAAATCCTTTCATTTGTGAAAATGGATATATAGGATTTCGAATTTATAGGATTCATACACTAGAAAAATCGCAACGAGGATGCGAATGTTCTTTAATCTAGGTCACATTTGGCGATTTTTTCGTTGGTAGTTAATAGTTCCAAGTTCCCGCTGATAGTAAAATTGCTGAGATAATCCTTGTCACATTGCGAGTTCCCGGGTAGTAAAGAAACTGACATAATAATTCTTGTCACATTGCGAGTTCCCGGGTAGTAAACAAACTAACATAATAATTCTTGTCACATTGCGAGTTCCCGGGTAGTAAACAAACTAACATAATAATTCTTGTCACATTCCGAGTTCCCGGGTAGTAAACAAACTAACATAATAATTCTTGTCACATTCCGAGTTCCCGGGTAGTAAACAAACTAACATAATAATTCTCGTCACATTGCGAGTTCCCGGGTAGTAAACAAACTAACATAATAATTGTTGTCACATTCCGAGTTCCCGGGTAGTAAACAAACTTACTTACTTACAAATGGCTTTTAAGGAACCCGAAGGTTCATTGCCGCCCTCACATAAGCCCGCCAGCGGTCCCTATCCTGTGCAAGATTAATCCAGTCTCTATCATCACACCCCACCTCCCTCAAATCCATTTTAATATTATCCTCCCATCTACGTCTCGGCCTCCCTAAAGGTCTTTTTCCCTCCGGTCTCCCAACTAACACTCTATATGCATTTCTGGATTCGCCCATACGTGCTACATGCCCTGCCCATCTCAAACGTCTGGATTTAATGTTCCTAATTATGTCAGGTGAAGAATACAATGCGTGCAGTTCTGTGTTGTGTAAATTTTTCCATTCTCCTGTAACTTCATCCCGCTTAGCCCCAAATATTTTCCTTAGCACCTTATTCTCAAACACCCTGAACCTATGTTCCTCTCTCAGAGTGAGAGTCCAAGTTTCACAACCATAAAGAACAACCGGTAATATAACTGTTTTATAAATTCTAACTTTCAGGTTTTTCGACAGCAGACTGGATGATAAGAGCTTCTCAACCGAATAATAACACGCATTTCCCATATTTATTCTGCGTTTAATTTCCTCCCGAGTGTCATTTATATTTGTTACTGTTGCTCCAAGATATTTGAATTTTTCCACCTCTTCGAAGGATAAATCTCCAATTTTTATATTTCCATTTCGTACAATATTCTGGTCACGAGACATAATCATATACTTTGTCTTTTCGGGATTTACTTCCAAACCGATCGCTCTACTTGCTTCAAGTAAAATTTCCGTGTTTTCCCTAATCGTTTGTGTATTTTCTCCTAACATATTCACGTCATCCGCATAGACAAGAAGCTGATGTAACCCGTTCAATTCCAAACCCTGCCTGTTATCCTGAACTTTCCTAATGGCATATTCTAGAGCGAAGTTAAAAAGTAAAGGCGATAGTGCATCTCCCTGCTTTAGCCCGCAGTGAATTGGAAAAGCATCAGATAGAAAATGACCTATACGGACTCTGCTGTATGTTTCACTGAGACACATTTTAATTAATCGAACTAGTTTCTTGGGAATACCAAATTCAATAAGAATATCATATAATGCTTCCCTCTTAACAGAGTCATAAGCCTTTTTGAAATCTATGAATAACTGATGTACTGTACCCTTATACTCCCATTTTTTCTCCATTATCTGTCGAATACAAAAAATCTGATCAATAGTCGATCTATTACGCCGAAAACCGCACTGATGATCCCCAATAATTTCATCTACGTACGGAGTTAATCTTCTCAAAAGAATATTGGACAAAATTTTGTACGACGTCAACAAAAGTGATATTCCTCGAAAGTTACCACAGTTGGTTTTGTCCCCCTTTTTAAAAATAGGTACAATTATGGACTCCTTCCATTGTTCTGGTACAATTTCCTTTTCCCAAATAGCAAGTACAAGTTTATAAATTTCGTTATATAATGCACTCCCACCCTCTTGTATTAATTCTGCTGGAATTTGATCGATACCTGGAGACTTGTACTTTTTCAGATTTTCTATCGCAATTTCGACTTCTGAAAGCGTGGGTTCGGGTATAAATGGCTCAGCAGTTTGTATTTCAATTTCGTCCCGATCATTTCTATTTGGCCTATGTACATTTAGTAGTTGCGTAAAATAGTTTTTCCATCTGTTTAGGATTGATGGAGAGTCTGCAAGCAAGTCACCATTCTCATCCTTGATCACGTTTACCCTTGGCTGATATCCGTTCTTAAATTCCTTTATACCCTTATATAAATCTCGAATGTTTTTATTCTTACTATTTGTTTCTACCTCATTCAGTTTTTCCTTCAAGTAACCTCTCTTTTTATTCCTAAGTGTACGACTTGCTTCCCGTCTTTCATTGAAATAATTATCTCTCTTCTCCTCAACTGGATCCTGTAAGAATTTCAATTTTGCCTGTTTCCTTCTTTCTACTACCATGCAACAATCTTCATCAAACCACGGTTTCTTTTTCCTAGTTTCATAATAACCTATGCTCTGCTCAGCTGCAATTTTGATACTATCTCTGATATTTTCCCACACGCTATTAACATCTAATTCTTTCTCAACTTCGTCGGAACTTTCTAAAGTGGCAAACCTATTCGAAATTTCGACCTGATAATTTTGCTTAGCTTCCTCGTCCTTTAATTTCAAAATATTGAATTTAGTAATATTAACTTGTTGCTCTACTCGCTTGAGTAAACAAACTAACATAATAATTCTTGTCACATTGCGAGTTCCCGGGTAGTAAACAAACTAACATAATAATTCTTGTCACATTCCGAGTTCCCGGGTAGTAAACAAACTAACATAATAATTCTTGTCACATTGCGAGTTCCCGGGTAGTAAACAAACTAACATAATAATTCTTGTCACATTCCGAGTTCCCGGGTAGTAAACAAACTAACATAATAATTCTTGTCACATTGCGAGTTCCCGGGTAGTAAACAAACTAACATAATAATTCTTGTCACATTCCGAGTTCCCGGGTAGTAAACAAACTAACATAATAATTCTTGTCACATTGCGAGTTCCCGGGTAGTAAACAAACTAACATAATAATTCTTGTCACATTGCGAGTTCCCGGGTAGTAAACAAACTAACATAATAATCCTTGTCACATTGCGAGTTCCCGGGTAGTTAACAAACTGACATAATAATTCTTGTCACATTGCGAGTTCCCGGGTAGTAAACAAACTAACGTAATAATTCTTGTCACATTGCGAGTTCCCGGGTAGTAAACAAATTAACATAATAATTCTTGTCACATTGCGAGTTCCCGGATACTAAACAAACTAACATAATAATTCTTGTCACATTGCGAGTTCCCGGGTAGTAAACAAACTAACATAATAATTCTTGTCACATTGCGAGTTCCCGCTGTTAGCAAACAAACTAAGATAATCCTTGTCACATTGCGAGTTCCCGGGTAGTAAACAAACTAACATAATAATTCTTGTCACATTGCGAGTTCCCGCTGTTAGCAAACAAACTAAGATAATCCTTGTCACATTGCGAGTTCCCGGGTAGTAAACAAACTAACATAATAATTCTTGTCACATTGCGAGTTCCCGCTGTTAGCAAACAAACTAAGATAATCCTTGTCACATTGCGAGTTCCCGGGTAGTAAACAAACTAACATAACAATTCTTGTCACATTGCGAGTTCCCGGGTAGTAAACAAACTAACATAATAATTCTTGTCACATTGCGAGTTCCCGCTGTTAGCAAACAAACTAAGATAATCCTTGTCACATTGCGAGTTCCCGGGTAGTAAACAAACTAACATAATAATTCTTGTCACATTGCGAGTTCCTGGGTAGTAAATAAACTGACATAATAATTCTTGTCACATTGCGAGTGCCCGCTGTTAGCAATCAAACTAAGATAATCCTTGTCACATTGCGAGTTCCCGGGTAGTAAACAAACTAACATAATAATTCTTGTCACATTGCGAGTTCCCGCTGTTAGCAAACAAACTAAGATAATCCTGGTCACATTGCGAGTTCCCGGGTAGTAAACAAACTAACATAATAATTCTTGTCACATTGCGAGTTCCCGCTGTTAGCAAACAAACTAAGACAATCCTTGTCACATTGCGAGTTCCCGCTGATAGCAAAGTAGCTGAGATAATCCTTGTCACATTGCGAGTTCCCGGGTAGTAAATAAACTAAGATAATCCTTGTCACATTGCGAGTTCCCGGGTAGTAAATAAACTAAGATAATCCTTGTCACATTGCGAGTTCCCGGGTAGTAAATAAACTAAGATGATCCTTGTCACATTGCGAGTTCCCGGGTAGTAAATAAACTAAGATAATCCTTGTCACATTGCGAGTTCCCGGGTATGAAATAAACTAAGATAATCCTTGTCACATTGCGAGTTCCCGGGTATGAAATAAACTAAGATAATCCTTGTCACATTGAGAGTTCCCGGGTAGTAAATAAACTAAGATAATCCTTGTCACATTGTGAGTTCCCGGGTAGTAAATAAACTAAGATAATCCTTGTCACATTGCGAGTTCCCGGGTAGTAAATAAACTAAGTTAATCCTTGTCACATTGCGAGTTCCCGCTGATAGTAAAATTGTTAAGGTATTCCTTGTCACATTGCGAGTTCCCGGGTAGTAAATAAACTAAGATAATCCTTGTCACATTGCGAGTTTCCGGGTAGTAAATAAACTAAGTTAATCCTTGTCAAATTGCGAGTTCCCGCTGATAGTAAAATTGTTAAGGTAATCCTTGTCACATTGCGAGTTCCCGGGTAGTAAATAAACTAAGTTAATCCTTGTCACATTGCGAGTTCCCGGGTAGTAAATAAACTAAGTTAATCCTTGTCACATTGCGAGTTCCCGCTGACAGTAAAATTGCTAAGGTAATCCTTGTCACATTGCGATTTCCTGCTGATAGTAAAATAGCTAAGGTAATTCTTGTCACATTGCGAGTTCCCGCTGATAGTAAAATAGCTAAGGTAATCCTTGTCACATTGCGAGTTCCCGCTGATAGTAAAATAGCTAAGGTAATCCTTGTCACATTGCGAGTTTCCGCTGATAGTAAAATTGCTAAGGTAGTCCTTGTCACATTGCGAGTTCCCGCTGATAGTAAAATAGCTAAAGTAATCCTTGTCACAATGCGAGTTCCCGCTGATAGTAAAATAGCTAAGGTAATCCTTGTCACATTGCGAGTTCCCGCTGATAGTAAAATAGCTAAAGTAATCCTTGTCACAATGCGAGTTCCCGCTGATAGTAAAATAGCTAAAGTAATCCTTGTCACAATGCGAGTTCCCGCTGATAGTAAAATAGCTGAGATAATACTTGTCACATTGCGAGTTCCCGCTGATAGTAAAATAGCTGAGATAATCCTTGTCACACTGCGAGTTCCCGCTGATAGTAAAATTGCTAAGGCAATCCTTGTCACATTGCGAGTTCCCGCTGATAGTAAAATTGTTAAGATAATACTTGTCACATTGCGAGTTCCCGCTGATAGTAAAATTGAAGGGCCCCCTGCAAAAAGGAAGTGACTCCACTTTTTTTCAAATTAATGTTTTTCTTGTTTCATACGTTAAAAAATATGCTCGATCTTTTAGTGCAAGAGCGGTGTGATTCCGAGCATTTGGTAGTTAGTAAGTTACAGTGGAATTGGAGCTGAGCTTTCAATCTTTCCGTTGCAAAAGGAGGCAGTTTCTGGTGCTATATATAGGATGGAAGTGAAATAGCCTTGCAGACACAAAAAGAAAGAGATAAATATCATGGAAATCATAAAGTGTTTATTTGTGAGTTATATTACAAAACTCTAATTTAAAACATCTATTAAATACACGTTGCTTTTACAAAAGTAGTGTGTATGTAAATAGGCCTACTGTAATTGTATTTACATTAAGATTCGGACACAATACATTGTTATATAACTTTATAGAACTTATTTAAAAATATTATTTTTGAAATATTGAAAATCGATAATGTATAACACACTAATCTTCAAATTAAGTTACAGTGTTTTTAGTCTTTTGTAAATAAAAAGATCCACGATGGTGAAATACTGCGAGTATATTATACATACTATGTAATTGAATCGCTAAAAGAGTCATTGTACTGTATTATGGTATAAAGAGAAAATAGAAAATGAATTATTTAGATTTCATCCTGTTTGACACCGATATTTAGTTCCAGCGGAATGTAACACGTAGTAAATGTGGCAAGGAAGTAAATTCTTCATTGTAATGCATTCTTGAATCAATTAATAATGCTCTCCGTAAGGAAATTCTGGATGTTTGAGTAATCTGCAAGAACAAAAGAAAATCATTGTGTTTTCTCGCAAAATTAATGTGAACACACAAGAAAAACACTATTGTTGAGGAACTAGAGTTGCTATTATCTAACCGAGCCAAGGACTATAGGCTTACTAATGTATCACTACGCCGTGATAATCAGAAAATCAAGTACGCATTAATGTAGAGGTATATTAGGTTTCTTTTAATCTAGCATAATGGTTAATTACATTGCAGTGATTTGAATTGACATAACATTTGTAAAAACGTTAGTTATAATGAAATATTTACGGGACTATATTTTGTAACGTATATTGGCTTTGGCTTTCAACGAATTTAAGATCAGTCAGTGACGCCATATTGTTTTGGTTTAGTATGGTTCTTGGCTTGGATAGATATTAGAAAAATGTGCTCAATGAATACAAACTTCATCATGTATAATACTGAACACCTTTCGTTCCTGCAATGCTGAATAATTTATTTCTTAAATATAACTTTATTTGTTTTCTAATATTATATATTTAAATATTGTGAAGAATTTTTCTTAAAGTTAATAAGTTGTTGTTTCTTATAATTTAGAATATTTTTTTAAAAAATAAACATTCATCAGTAATATAAAAATAATTAACTTTGAAGTGATTATAATATCATTAAATGTAGCATCAGTGTTACTTTGCGAGATTTTATAATTCTCTTTTATTGAAATGTTTATTTAAACGGTTTCTAATTCAATTTTTTAAGGATTACTCATATTCGCGAGTTGCTTCGATACTCTTTTGTGAACCGATTTAAGATAACAGAAACCTAAGTTATTTTCTCACGATATCATTATCTTTGAACTTGATGTCAACAATGACGTTTTCATATGAATTAAGTCTGTTTGGTTGAAATAGGCTGATGAGAGCAATCTTTAAGTTAGAATGACTGATTATTCCTTTATGCTCGACCATGCCGAAATGTAGTAATTATACACCTGGTAGCAGACCTTTAATGCATGTCATTAAAGTACACCTACTCATTAAAGGTCAGGTCTTTCAGCCAATGACGACTCAGGTTACAACTGTTCAGCCAATGACAGGTCAGCTTTCTACCGTTATAAAATCGCAAGTATCGATTATTCTCGGATATGCAATCGAAAGAGAATTAGCGAAAAGTCACGGAGGCTGGAAATCCAATACTGTCGCAGAAGGTTATGTTCTGTTACTATAATAATTAGCGTTAATTGTAAATATTATTCAAATAAATTCAATTTGTCATCTCGTTTTTCAATGTCTAATTTAATTTCAATGTTATCTCTGTAGGTTCTTATGGCCTAGCAAGGTCAATGTGAACATCTGTTCCTCGGAAAAAAAAAATCAATACTTTCGCGTCTGCGCACATCTCACAACATACGGGACATCAGCCAAGGTCAGATACAAAGAAAATTAATAATATCAAGTTAGAAATATGGTCGAGCATAAAAAGTCGTATGAAACTCGCCTGTAATGGTAATTAAGAAGCTCGTATGAAATTTATGAAACTCGCTTGCGCTCGTTTCATAAATATCCATACTCGCTTCTTAATTACCTTCATTATAGGCTCGTTGCATAATGTACTATTATTTTCCTGATTTTGTGAATTCTTTTGCACCTTCCACTCTGATCGTATACACCAAAACGTTAAAGTGTAATAATTGTAATGAGAACTCACTCTTCGAAAACATCCATTTTAAATCTGCGTCCTGCTTGTCTTTTATCTAACGAATCCAGTTCTTGCATATCCTCTTTTGTCAGCTCAAAGTCAAATACCTGTAACAAAGATTTACATGACATAAATTGTAACGTATAGAAGTACCTATAGAAGCCAAAGAATCTTAAAAGCTACTACCAGCTCCAAACAAACTGGGAGCCTTAACTACATTATCAACGAAATAATTTTTTTAACACATGCCACATTTACAATCTGTCTACAAGAGACAATAAGTAAATATTATAAAAGAATATGACATGAGTGGAGATATTATCCCATGACAACACTCCAAAAGAAAAATAACAATGTTTCAAATAGCTGTACTAAAATGAATGGAAGGTCAAGAGCATTGGTCCTTTTAAGTCTTCTTATTGTTTGACTATTATCCAGCAAATTTAATGCATGATGATTCGGATGTTGATTTAATCGGTGCAGGTATTTTTTGCTGAACTTAGAGATTTCTTCTTTTACAGTTGAAATGTTGAGGTCACGATGAATGACATCATTTCGTACATACCATGGTGCAGTGACAATGGAACGTAAAGTTTTAGACTGATACCTCTGCAGTATTTCAATGTTTGAGTTGCTAGCAGTTCCCCACAGCTGGATGCCGTATGTCCAGATTGGTTTTAGTATGAGTTTATAAACAAGAAGATTATTTTCTAATGACAGTTTTGATTTAGGTCCCAATAACCAATAGATTTTTGATGTTTCAAATTTAATTCTTTACGTTTAGTTTCTAAGGGTGCTATTCATAGACATTTCGCTAGCCCGCGCTACGAGCGTGCTAAACAGGATTCATATCATATCATATCGCTGACACTGGTTTATGAATACGAAAAACGCTAGTTTGCTGATCATCCACCGAAAGCCCGCGCTAAGAATGTCTATGAATACGGCCCAATATGTTTACGCCATGTTAATCGGCGATCTAAATGCATACTAAATATTTAACATCCTCTGCTTCGGGAAGTTCTTCCTTGTAAAGTGTTACAGGAGGACAGTTTTCAATTCTGGTTCCGAAAGTAACATGAACTGAGTTTCTGTGCACTCACTGTTGGATGCCTGATTGTTTGTCAACCCACTTTGAGGTATGTGAAGATAAAGGGAAAAATTGAGTCGGTGTCGGGCAGAGTTCCTGGGTAGCTCAGTCGGGAGAGCATTGGTGCGTTTAATCAAAGGTCCCGGGTTTGATACCCGGCCCCGAAACAATTTCTCCCTTGAAATTATTCAAAAACACTATATTTATTGTATTGTATTCATCTGCTATAGACAGTGTTTCTCAACCTTTTTGATGCTGAGGCCCCTCGGTAATTTAATGCGCCCCCTGGTCTAAAAATCTGGTTTTGGGTTAGAAGAGAATGTGACATTCAATGAGAGATAGGGCT
Source organism: Periplaneta americana (assembly GCF_040183065.1). NCBI lineage: Eukaryota > Metazoa > Arthropoda > Insecta > Blattodea > Blattidae > Periplaneta > Periplaneta americana. The sequence continues at coordinate 21,018,042 of NC_091124.1, forward strand.
TGTGTATGTATAGATAAGGAATTAAAATTTGGAGCGAGTCTTGATGGGAGTTCATCTGTATGTAGGCAACAATTTCACACGACTGTCCACAAGTAGCATAATATATATAGTGGCTCTTATTTACTGCACACATGCAGTATGTTGTAAGCGAAGCTTTTACAATATGGGAGCTCCAGAATTTAAGGCTCATTCACAATGAAAATTAAACATAACGTAAGCGATAACTTAAGAATATAAACGTTGCGATAAAATCAAGAAGTCATACCATCATTCACGTTGGGAACATAAACATAACAGCAAATATACTTGGTAACCATGGAAACATAACAACGACGCCATTTCCTCATATTCTGTCGTATACTTCAGCGCTCCACGATTGTGTTCTGTTTGCAAATTACGTAAGCCTAAGCATGAAAGTTTGGAGTTTGCAAACTTTCATGTTAACGTCTTACGGTAATGTTTATGTCAGTGGTTATGTGAATCATTGTGAATGATCCCTTTTGGTAGCCTGGGCGCAAACTTCTGTGTTTATGTTAGGGTTATGTTTAATTTTCATTGTGAATGGGCCGTTATTTCCGTATTTGTACATGTCTACAGTTCGATACAGCAGTTCTAATATTTATCGCAACAACGAACGAAAAGCAGACAAATTAATTCTACATCTCTCTATCATTCTGCTCTAACGAAAACATGTTGCCTTCGTTAGACAGGAGGGGGAGGGGAAACTTCGTAGATAATATCAATTTAAAAACAAAATAATTTAATTATGTTTTTATACAATGCAAAACAGCCGGGCGTTTAAATATTCACAGAACAAATTTAAAACTATTACTAAATATTACTTTGTTGGGTGCCCCGTTAAGTACTCTTTGGCCGCCCCTCGGTTGAGAATCACTTATAGAAATTTAAATTAAATTATGGTTTATTTAACGACGCTCGCAACTGCCGAGGTTATATCAGCGTCGCCGGTGTGCCGGAATTTTGTCCCGTAGGAGTTTTTTTACATGTCAGTAAATCTACTGACATGAGCCTGTCACATTTAAGCATAATTAAATGCCATCGACACTTGGGCCGGGGTCGAACCCGCAACCTTGAGCACAGAAGGCTAGCGTTATACCGATTACGCTACGATTAGAAATTTAAATTAAATTATGGTTTATTTAACGACGCTCGCAACTGCCGAGGTTATATCAGCGTCGCCGGTGTGCCGGAATTTTGTCCCGTAGGAGTTTTTTTACATGTCAGTAAATCTACTGATATGAGCCTGTCGCATTTAAGCACACTTAAATGCCATCGACTTGGGTAGGGATCGAACCCGCAACCTTGAGCACAGAAGGCTAGCCTTATAGGCCTACCGATTACTCTACGATTAGAAATTTAAATTAAATTATGGTTTATTTAACGACTCTTGCAACTGCCGAGGTTATATCAGCGTCCCCGGTGTGCCGGAATTTTTTCCGCAGGAGTTCTTTTACATGTCAGTAAATCTACTGATATGAGCCTGTCGTATTTAAGCACACTAAAATGCCATCGACTTGGGCCGGGATCGAATCCGCAACCTTGAGCACAGAAGGCTAGCGTTATACCGATTACGCTACGATTAGAAATTTAAATTAAATTATGGTTTATTTAACGACGCTCGCAACTGTCGAGGTTATATCAGCGTCGCCGGTGTGCCGGAATTTTTTCCGCAGGAGTTCTTTTACATGTCAGTAAATCTACTGATATGAGCCTGTCGCATTTAAGCACACTTAAATGCCATCGACTTGAGCTGGGATCGAACCCGCAACCTTGAGCACAGAAGGCTAGCATTATACCTGTTACGCTACCCAGGCCGACACTTTTATAGACAATAGCAGTTCATTCACCTGGAAGTTCTCCTTGATACGATCTGGTTTCACACTCTTGGGGATGACGACAATATCCCTCTGCATGCAGTGCCTTAGAAGAACCTGAGCTGAAGTCTTGTTGTGCTGTTTAGCTATCTTGCATACTACGGGGTCATTGATAAGATCCGGGACTACACTGAAACATAATTGAGAAGTTTGTTTTTATAGTTCAAAGATAGGATATAAATGGGGCCAATTAAGATATCTGATGAGGGGGGGATTGAATCCTAGATTGGTACGTAACTCATTTACAATCAGTTTTATTGTAATCATATTGCTATAGTTAAAAAAAGAGGTTTCTGTTTCTCAGAAACATTCACTTGAAGTTCACACAACTGCCTTCATATTATCAAAGTTTAAATTAATATTCACTAGCCATGATTCGTTAAGAAATTGCGGGTAAATTTCGTGTAAAACCACAGCGCGCTACGACCGGTTTTATTCATTAGAAAGTAGACACTGAAACTTAACATATTAGCCTACTTTATCCCGTTTTTTCCTTGGAAAAAATATGGTAGGCTTATAGGTAACTAAATTACAATATTATAGATACCGTATTTTCTATAATACCCCGCGCGCTCTTTTTTTCCCGAAATATACAAGTAAAAATACGGGTGCGCGGTTTATTCGAAATTAAGTTAGCAACATTGCTGATTTTCCTCCTGCGCAACTCCTAACCTATACGCTGCCTCCGTGGTCTGTTGGTCGGCATGCTGGCTTCTAGATCAGGAGGTCCCGGGCTCGCTTCCCGGGCTCAGCTCTCAGTGAATTTTTCTTGAAGAAGAAGAATTCCCTGGGTGTCTAGAGTCTGGAAATTTGTATGAATGTGAGTGTGATTGTGAGTGTGCCGGGTTAATATTAATTAACCAATCATCACAAATATAAAAATATATCAGGACTGTCGCTGGGCAGTAACCTGAACACATGTTTCAGCGTCGCATTGTTGACAAGTAACTCCATCTGTTAGCACAACCATAAAGCAGCTAATAGATGCTATAGAGTTACCAACAACGAAAAAAAAAAAACTCCTAACCTTAGATCATGTATACCCAGATTGCTCGGGGTTATAGTCTTTGGCGGTAACAACTTTTGTCATGTTTACTATGCTGCCATCTAGTTGTTACATAAGGAGTCATGTCATAACTCCCATTTTTTTTTAATTGTCATGATGTTGATTTTTACGTAAGATTCAGCCTTATATATAAAAAAGGCGCTTACTTTAAAGTAATATAAGGAGATATTAAAATTATTTTTGGTTCCAACTTAGTTATCCTTTTCTTGAAGACATTTAATTAATCAAATTTCGCTTGAGGTAGCCAGAGCTCGAATGAGAGGGTTAGGATGATACAGCAACTTTCGAGAAAATTCTTTTGATGAAATCATAAAATGATTCAATTTGTAACATATCTTGGAGCTGTGTATTTGATGTGGTATAGTCAGCACCAGTGACTTAACTCCCATTTGAATTGCATTAGCGACTGTACTGCCATCTCGTATTCGTTTACGGTGGACGGGTAGCGATCCTGGCGGTTGTTCTGTTCAAAGTGCAACCGATTTTAACATAGGAATGAGCAATCTATATGTGATCTGTGTCCTAACATGGTAGCACATGCTATTTTCTTCCCACGCGGGTATTTCAATTTTTAACATTATTAATTACATTTAGATTAGCAGTACATGTGTCAGAATGTCAGTGTGATGTATTTATAGTTCGTGCGTCTTATATTTTCAATTCTGAAAATGAGTAGGCCTACCATTAAAGTTATGGGATTGCGATCCTTTACTTGCAGCGAAAAACTTAAAATTAACTGAATTGAATTTGTGTTTAATTGTTTTTAATATTTGTCGTGGATATATTTGTTGGATGTTTTATATATATATATATATATATATATATATATATATATATATATATATATATATATATATATATATCTTTGCCTTTCGAAAGTGGGGTGCGCGGGTTATTCGAGGGCGCGGGTACTCGAGAAAATACGGTCTATTTACGTTATTTATGCGAAGCTCTTCACAAATTCTTGTGTTATTCATTTGAAATTACTGAAATGATATTTACGCCTCTGGTAATCCTCGATCTTTCATCCATTGATTCATTCCAGGAGATCCAATCGGGGCGTATGCACAGACTGTTATGTCGAGGGCCTTGCAGAAAGCCACCAACTCCCTCTGTTGGAAATACACGTTAAGTTCCACTTGAAGATTTGCTGGACGGATTCGAGCAGCTTTCACTATTCTGGCAATCTGACGTGAATTGAAATTTGACAGTCCAATAGATCGAGCCCTTCCAGCATCGACTTGAGCTTCCATTGCCTGCAGAAATCAACAGTTATGCAGAAAAATGAACGTATTAGGTTGACATAAAGAAATCATGGATTGAAGAATTCAAAAAATAATTTTAAGGAAACAAAATTGTGGTTATTTTCAAAGCTAGAAAACGGTACATCCTATGAGAAATCTAGACTGTAAGAATTTTATGTATTCCTGAAAACAATCTTTGTTGCTTTACAAAAAACACATCACCAACTTGATGTAAATTTGGATTTTATGTTTTATATTTCGTTTGCCAACTTTTAAACTAACCACTTCCTGATCGCTAATCTTGTTTTTTTATAATAGTGGCATAGTCTGACCAGATTTTATTGTCACCAATTACTTGAAAACATCGTGGTGTTAATTTTTTGTGATCATTAATTTTTGGGCTGTTCAGAAAGTAATATACCACACATTCTTAATTTCTCTAACGGTTGGTAATGGATGTAGGTTAGCGGCATATTTGAAAAAGTAGTTGTGCAACTCCGATCTGTCAGAAAACTGCAACAACTGAATTTTTATGCAATGAGTCACCATCATTTTCTTTTGAAATTCTGAACAGACTTCGTTTATATTAACTATTTATTAGGACGCTTATCTTGAAGATGTAGTGCTAAAACATTTAGCTTCACATTTTGAATAGCAACTTTTAGTAAAATATATTTTTTGCATAATAATAAATAATTTATTATAGAATATTATATACATCAGAATTCTTTCCACCAATCTTAGTATATAAGAAAATCTAGTACAGGATTTATCACGTAAGACGCAGCCGCCTGCCTACATCCCCCACGGCACGTCTACCGCAAATGCCTAGCACAGTTGCCGCGTCGCGATCCGGCTTGTCTCCCCTGAGTTTTGTGTAAGCTAAGAAGTAATGACTAGATTAAACTTGCAGTGGAGCGTCTCGTTTAGGCACAGTGAAAACGTAAACAAAGTGCAGGTAACGTGTGGGGGGAGGACGAGCCGTACGATAAACACGTGGGATGCACAAGGTTTTAGTTACAACATTTATGGCGAAACATTAATTGAAATTATATTTTCCAAAAACACACAAAACTAAAGAACATTTGAGAATAAGGTTTTTAGGAAAATATTTGGGGCTAAGAGGGATGAAGTTACAGGAGAATGGAGAAAATTACACAACGCAGAACTGCACACATTGTTTTCTTCACCTGACATAATTAAGAACATTAAATCCAGACGTTTGAGATGGGCAGGACATGTTGCACGTATGGGTGAATCCAGAAATGCATATAGAGTGTTAGTTGGGAGACCGGAGGGAAAAAGACTTTTGGGGAGGCCGAGACGTAAATGAGAGGATAATATTAAAATGGATTTGAGGGAGATGGGATATGATGATAGAGACTGGATTAATCTTGCACAGGATAGGGACTGATGGCAGGCTTATGTGAGGGCGGCAATGAACCTGGGGGTTTCTTAAACGCCATTTTGTAAGTAAGTAAGTAAGTAAGTAAGTAAGTAAGTAAGTAAGTAAGGCATTATAAAAATGTAGATATTATTGAATACGTATATGATGTATTAATAATAATAATGATGATGATAATAATAATAATAATAATAATAATAATAATAATAATAATAATAATAACTTTATTTTAGGCCGTAGGGCCTTCTCTTACACTCAACCAGTTTTTAATCCAGAGTTATGAAAAAAAATTATTTAATACTATAGTTGGTTTATACATTTTATGATATGGAAATATTTTTTTTATGTCATAGTTTATTTTAAATTTACTGTACCTTCCATAAGCTGATGATATCCGTTGCATTATCGATAGCGAGAGCTCCCGTCGCATCTCTCGGCCAAGCTTCGTCTCCCATATCTTTGAATCCAATAGGACTATGAATCAAATACAAATCAACGTAGTTCAGCTGGAGAGCTTGTAAGGACTTTTTTATGTACTTCTCTACTGATTCTGCATGGTTTCCGTTTGGTGGGAGCTAAGAAGAAGAAAATTAACATTTTTTTTTTTGTAGCGAGTACCAATAAAATCAAAATGAAAAGGAATGTTAGATGAAAACTTTCAGCTAATGAGTTTATTGATCAACGAGAATCGTTAAGAAAAATAATGAACACTAAATTATTGCAACAATACAAGAGGCTTGAAATTGTAATTGAAGCGTACTTTAATATAACACATCAAAATTAAGAAGGTACTGAAAATTTATGCTTACCTTTGTAACAACGAAGATATCTTCTCTTTTGAGCTTCCCAGAATCAAACCATTTCTTCAGAGCTTTCCCAATTTCAGCTTCATTATTATACCTGAAGGCCGTGTCTATGTGTCTGTAGCCCAGCTCTAAAGCAGCATCAACAGCTGTAATCACTTCTTCAGGCTTTGACTGTTGAGAGAGAATGTTATAATAACATAGTATTAAGATTCGTTTTCGCTTTTAAAGTTTCCAGATTCAGTTGCTCAAATACTGCATTAATATCGCAATAAACAGTAGGGTAAAGGTGCCTAATTCCGTGATGCCCCTAATCCCGTGATAAAATTTCAATTGACTGCCATGGAGTTTTGATCTCTGGCTTTCAAGTTTTTGAAATACCTAAGAGATGCCAGGAGATGTCTTCTTTTCAATTCTATTGACTACCCGCCTTTTGAATAGAAGCAGTCGACTGCAGAAGCTTTTGTTCAGTGAAAGGTGGTTGACCAGTAAGTTCTTCTTTCTCTTGTGACCGCTCCTGAAGAAACATTTTATATTTGAGGTAGGAATTAATATAGCATTATAAAAATGATATATTACTGTAGATTATAGTCAGTTGAATCAATGTGTATGATTATTTAAACATTGTGAGACAATAACAATGCTACAGGAGCTTTCCCATTTTCGGATTTATTTTCATATTTCTCCTTCCTAGCTCACTCGACCAGTGATGCCAACGCTAAATTGTAAAATTAATGTCTATGAAAGAAAATAGTTCGTGAAAATAATAATAGAAATGTTATAGAAAACATCAAATTATAATTATAATTATCATAAAATAATAGGTCATGTATTTAGCTTAATTACTGCTGTTGTTAGGAATATAAATAATGAGAAATAATTGTGTTATAATTCAATTTATTCAAATTTAATTTTGTATTGAATTTAACTTTCAGTTTATTTTATTCATAATATATTAATATGTAATATGTATTCTTATAGTTACACAAGTATTTTCTATTAAATTTGTCACTTAGGCCCTTTTTCTATGTTGTAATTTCTTGCTTAATCCATATTAAAACAATATACCATGAATTGAAAGTGTTTTTCCAAATACACGTTTGTTTTCTGAGTAGTTAATGAGGATTATTTTTAGTATCACGGAATTAGGATATCACTCACTCAAGTAGGAAACCACTATCACGGAATTTGGAGCCACTGTATAACAATGAAGAGTCATATAATATAATTATATCAAACTTGTGAAACTGTTAACACTGAATGTTGTAAAACTGTAGCTAAAGGTCCAAAGAACATCATTTTGGTGTTATTTGAAATTTTTTATTACAATTTTGGCATAAATATAGACTTTATTAAATATGTCACGGAATTAGGCAACCTTACCCTACAATGAAATATTGTAAGAATGTCTAACTTACTAATTCTTGCAATTCTCTGTTTTTATAAAGAGTGTATCGCAATTAATCATTATTGAGTTTACTAGAAATAATGTTAAATTTGGACCACATTTTATTCGAGCTTGTGGCTATTAATACATGCTTCTCTTTCTTTCAACATTTTCCATTTTCAGACTGATTTTGATTTTTAATACATAAATTATTTATTGATAATGTATCTTGAAATGGTGAAAACTGAATTTTGCTTTCTCATTTGCACAGAGATTGAAGAAACTATTGTGATGCGTAAAGCAGTATCTATGGATTTGTACATAGCCTACACAATGCGCGGCATCTTAGACATCATACCGGCATTATAATCGGTCGTAGCACGCGTGTTTAGTGGGGAGATCCGACCGCTCTCTCGCACGGAAGGAAAATGAATCGGCGGTGAATGGCGGTGATTTTGGCCTATAGTCCCATACAAAAAAATGCTCCGATAAGAGTTAATAGGAAAACTATATTTTGATCATACTTTTTACTAAAGCATATGTTGATAATCATGTCCACCTTTCTGTAGACTATACAATAATTACATCAGTGTAGAAAAATCTGAAACATCTGCTGCAACTGTCTCTGATTTTACTAGATATTCGAGAATAGATTATTCGATTCTGCCCGTCACTAGTTTAAATGTTTGTGATATTTATCTATGGGAGAATTTAAAACAGGAAGTCCATACCTGTGGAGTAACGGTCAGCGCGTCTGGCCGCGAAACCAGGTGGCGCGGGTTCGAATCTCGGTCGGGGCAAGTTACCTGGTTGAGGTGTTTTCCGGGGTTTTCCCTCAACCCAATACGAGCAAATGCTTGGTAACTTTAGGTGCTGGACCCCGGACTCATTTCACCGGCATTATCACCTTCATTCCATTCAGACGCTAAATAACCTAGATGTTGATACAGCGTCGTAAAATAACCCAATAAAAATTAAAAGGGGAAGCCTATGTGAACAGTTCACACTCTCTTGAGGAGCTAGGGAATGAAATCGGACGAGTACTGAGTGGAATAATAGAGAGTTGAAGAAGATGTTTCAGAATTTTCTACACTGTCATTCTTGTATCTATAAAGGTGAACATCATTTTCAACATATCTTTTGGTACGGTATAAGGTAAGATTTTCTGATTACCTCTTTACAGACACATCTCGCTAAAAAAAATTGTAAAAAATTGAAATTGTAAAAATTGTAATTGTAATTTTGACTTGTTCCACATCTTAAAGCTTCATTGCTAATGTAAGATCTATGGAATTTACAGTAATAAAGGGAAAAAATGAAAAAAAAGGGACTATAGGCTTACATCACCGCCATTCATTGCCGATTTGTTTCCCTCCTGTGCGAGAGAGTGGTAGGATCTCCCCACTAAACACGCTCTCTACGACAGGTCGTAATACCTATAGTCGCTCATGCCGCGCACTCTATTTCCAAAATCGCTGATACATAAAAAGTTACGTTTGTCATTATATTTAATATTAGAAGTTAAAACATACAGAACTAACACGTTATTTCAATATAATCTACAGAAGAATAAGAGATTACCTGCAGAAGATACCGATAACATGAAGTCTTTTTTTTTTTTAATCTGACTGAATAGCAAAAGTGATTCAACATTAAAAATGATCTTCTTGTTGATTCACTAACCTGCCAAGTACCCAAGCCCACAATGGGCATCTTCTGCCCATTGTAAAACGTCACGCTGGGTTGTGTTGTCATTTTGAAGATCTGACTGTAATATCTTGGTGGAGGATTCTGGTTGTGAGTGCAAGATTATTATTTCTCCACTCCTTTTATAGTACTCGTTGACTCTGCAATAAAGTGTTATGAGTTTCAGATAAGAGGTTAAAGATTAGAAGTTTGCGAAACATTGTGAAAGTATTAAATACATTTCTGATGAACAGTGTGTCCAACTGTAGCGGAATTACGCTATGTGTAGCGAAATTTGAGGCTTCGGGAGACATAGCGACGATGATCGACATCCTCTCGAAATGTAGCGGAATTTAAAAAAAAAACATCCATTTTGGAAGCCAAACTTCCCAAATAAATTTTATTAATTTTTCTATTAAATTTTGCGTTAACTATAATGTTCCCTGAGAGTTGGCTCTGTCTTGTGATCACAGGTAGAAATAAAAACATCAGTGCTTTCCCAATAGTAGCACAGAAATAGACTGTCATCTGCCAATGTACTAGAATATAGGCCTAATTGTGCTAATAATATACAAATAAGAATTTCATGTGCATTGTGTATTACAGGGACTGTAAGTAAAGAAATTCATTAGAATATTCTTATTAGGCCTACATGTATTCCAACGTTACATTTAAATGTTGTAGTGTGTTATTACAAGGAGAAAAATAAATTAATCAACTTACTTTCATACTTGTCTTTAGGCCTATAAAATAAATATGTTTTAATGAAATACAAGTACCGATAATATCATTAGGTCCTATTTATAACGTATTTCTGTTTACAAAGTAGCCTACGTCTTTATTAAAGTTTTAGCATTTCTGAACAAATATGAAATAAATGAACATAATTCATAGGTCACCGGACGTTCTCTTTTGTCCGGACATGTCCTTTTTTTTTGGGCCTTTTCCCTGGGTCCGGGCAGATTTTGAAAAATCAAGAAATATCCTCCTTTTCGTAACTTGTATGCTTGATATTTTGAAATTATTTGATTTGACACCTTTTTCAAGTAATTTGCCTGTAGATGGCAGCGGCATCGACGGAATATACTTTTTGCCAGCGATCATAACTCTCTTTGCTTACAAAGTAATATCACAGTCTACTATATACAGTCACGAAGCTTGAGTTTTGAGGGTGCTAGAAACAATAGACTGTGACGGTACTATTTTGCATTGCCTGTAATGAGGCGATATTAGCGATCCTAATGGTGAGTAACTATCTAATGTTTACATATTTACTACGTATTGAGCTTCGCGACTATATATACTAGACTGTGGTAATATTAAATTCACATTTCTTGCGGTCTTTTTTTATGTATTTTGATAATTATTATAGTTCCCTTGGCTTTCATGTATAATTAACTGTAAAATCATTTTATATTATTAAGTTTTATTATAAGTATACTGTAATAAAATAGGTATTGACATAATTTTAAGTATAATTAGGCCTGAGTCTAAATGTAAATAGATATTTTCTGTCCTCTTTAATAATTATAGTTCCCTTGACTTTATAGGTAGCTAACTTAAAATCATTATTATCAAGTTTTATCATAATTATTTAGTAATATTAACGTACTTTTAAGTATGATATAAGCCTAAATCTGTACTGTAGGCCTAAATATTTTGTAATAAAATAGATATTGACGTAATTTATAGTATAATGTAGGCCTAAGTCTAAATCTAAGTATATATTTTCTGTCGTCTTTTTCCGAACAATTTCCTCCTTTTTTAAGCTTTGTGTCCTCTTTTTTATCGATGTGAATCTGGCCACCCTAATAATTCACAGCTTTGATTTTCAAACAATACAAATTATGCCAGGAAACAAATGTAAATAGATATTTTCTGTCCTCTTTAATAATTATAGTTCCCTTGACTTTATAGGTAGCTAACTGTAAAATCATTATTATCAAGTTTTATCATAATTATTTAGTAATATTAACGTACTTTTAAGTATGATATAAGCCTAAATCTGTACTGTAGGCCTAAATATTTTGTAATAAAATAGATATTGACGTAATTTATAGTATAATATAGGCCTAAGTCTAAATCTAAGTATATATTTTCTGTCGTCTTTTTCCGAACAATTTCCTCCTTTTTTAAGCTTTGTGTCCTCTTTTTTTATCGATGTGAATCTGGTCACCCTAATAATTCACAGCTTTGATTTTCAAACAATACAAATTATGCCAGGAAACACAATACAACTATTTCTGTAATGCCTGAAACATATTTATGATTGGTTTATATTTATTCAGTGCCCACAATCGTAGCGGAATGTAGCGGAAATTTGACAGCTCCTTAGCGGATTTCGTGTTTGTAGAGTTGAGCACACTGCTGATGAATCACCTATTACAGCGTCAGAAAATTCGATGTAGCGTATTTCAAGGATAGACAAGACTAAAATTTGAGTCTTTGCCTATTTTCTGTCAAATCGATATAGAGTAAATTCATTTCATTCTGTGGATTGTACATAATGATGATGATAGTAATAATAATAATAATAATAATAATAATAATAATAATAATAATAATAATAATAATAATAACATTTTTGTTACAGGTTTTAGTTTAAGTTATTGCTAATAACGGAGAAAAATGTGCTTCAGGCATTGAGATAGTCTCATTTAAGCGAATCCCAGGGCTCATTATTTCAGAGTTAGAGATGAAGAGAATACAGGGTGGAAGTGAGATAGCCTTGCAGATATTCAGAGCGAATAGCTCATGTTATATGTAATAAAAAAGTGTAATATATTGGCGAAAAGTTCAGTTTTCTCACAAAAAGTTTTTTCCCAAATGTTTAACACCCTCTTACTCGGTAATTATTCGAGTAGGATCGGAATTTTTGTCCACATCGATGAGGAACCTAATAAAGTATAATTTATCTTTTTGACGTATTTTAATAGCGTGGACGGTTTTCGTGAAAATTTGTAAATTTAATAAAAGAACACTAATATGAAGCCACTAGCGATGCGATCAGTTTGCAACATTGTAGCCAGAAAGGAATATGGAAGGTAGTTCACTGAGACAGACAGACCTGAGTTCGTTGACATCTTACATCTGTATTACGAGGAAAAAGAGGGGTGTATTAGCGGCGATGTTGCCAGTCTGCTGAAACTTCCAACTCAATTTTCTTATATGTATTATACAGGGTGGTTCAGTGACTATATCATGAACTCTTAGGGATAATAGAGGAGACAATATGAATAACTTTCATATAGGAATCTATGTCCGGAAACATTCTGTTTTGTTCTTACGAGCCTAAATATGTTAGTACAACCAGCTAGAATTGAACTCAAGGTCATCCTTTTGAAGTTTGGTTGCAGACGAACTGTTCCTGCAAACGTTGGTGATTTCTCATAAACATGGTATAAACTAGTTGGCATCGCAAATGATATTTTCACTGATTAAACCTTGCAACTTTCCTTATAATAATCTAAATTGGAATTTTCAAGTTAAAGAAACGATAAAAAAAAATCTGTTCCTCCATTCACTGTTTGAGTCACTTAAGAAACTTCTTGCCCCAGCAACTAAAACTTACCCTAGTACAAACCCTAGTAATGCCGCACTTCGATTATTGTGACGTTTTGTTAAGTGACCTAAGTTCTGAACTATCAGTCAAGTTACAGCGAGTTGAGAATATGTGCGTCAGATACGTATGCAACATCCGACGATATGATCACATATCACCGTCCTTCGCAAGTATTTCGTGTCTCCGACTTAAAGAACGTAGAACTTTACACTCTTTGTCATTATTCTTTCGAATTCTGCACACTTCAACACCAATTTACCTTTCGTCTCGTTTCTCTTATCTATACTGTAACCACGACGTAAATACCAGATCACTTATCTGTGGCACGCTAAGTATATCTCTTCATATAACATCTCGTTATTCATAATCTTTTACAGTATCCACCTCGCGACAATGGAATTCCCTGTCACAAAGTATTAGGGGCTGCAAGACAATAAACACTTTTAAAAACAGCTTAAAAGATAACCTTCTTAGCATTTCACTCTAATCATACTGACTTAAACTATCACTGTCTACATTGTTACTCCTTCCTTTAGACATGCATCCTGATAGTGCTGTATTTTCAAAATTGTCTCATAATAATCTCCTTCTATTATCTAACATTATTTGAAATATATTAACATTCCATGTATTTTAGCTTAATTCTGCTACATAGGCCTAGTTTGTATTTCAGTGTTTAATTAATAGTTCATAGTATTTTGTTGTTTAATTCGTAAATAACTCTTGTACACATGTAGCTCTTATCTAAATCAAATTGTTGAATTCTTTGTAAGTTGATACATATGTATGTATACTTTTTGCTGGTTGGGTGGAAGAGAAGGCCTTACGGCCATAACTCTGCCGGCTAAAATAAATTATTATTATTATTATTATTATTATTATTATTATTATTATTATTATTATTGTATTGTTTTTTGCTCTTCCATAAATGACATGCATATCAGCAAGTTGCGAAGAAATTTGTAAGATTTAATCAGTTAAAATATAATTTACGATGCCAACTAGCTTATACCATGTTTATGAGAAATCATCAACGTTTGCAGGAACGGGTTGCTTGCAACAAAATTTGAAAAGGATGTCCTTGAGTTCGATTCTAGCTGCTTACACTGACTAACATATCTAGGTTTGTAATTACCAAACAGAACGTTTCCGGACATAGGTTCCCATATGAAAGTTGTACATACTTGTCTCCTCTATCATCCTTAAGAGTTCGTAATATAGTCACTGAATCACCCTGTATTATATCGTTGACTTATTTTTATAACCTAGTGACTGTATATTTTGAGAAAATTGCCCAAAAGAGCAAAATAACTTCTATTCTTTTTATACCCCAGCTAACAACTGTTATGCATTTGTTATTTATAAAATATAGAAACATTTGCATACTTACGGGCTGTTCTCAGCAGACACGTTTTAAAAATATATACACAGATTTCAAAATTCCGGAAAAATTGGACTTACGCAGTTTTTTAAGTTAGCCGACAATGTGTACGACCTCTGATTGAGGTTCTGGCTGATATGTACATCTATTATATTATCTGTCAGTGCATCTTAGTTGACGATATGTGTCAGAGGAAGAATACATCTGAAGTCTGATTAGTGAAATATGATTTGGAATGTATGCAATGGAGGGAAAAAGGTACTGGCCACACTACCCATTATCTCCTGACTTAGTTGCATCATTAGGTGTCACTTCTGAGATTCCATCTAGTCTTCGGACTATTGACGTGCATACATAGGCCTATGTAATAAGCTGCGCATGCGTAAAAAGTATATTTCGAACTTTTTTCTTCCATGTTATATAATCAAAACGTATTTGTAACGTCTACAAAGAACTAAAAATGTTCTGTGTTCTTAGCATCCTATGACGTATGCATTTGTCGAAGTTACTATCCTATAGTTAGTTGATAATTGATATAATGCCCCCTGTTAGAAAGAACAGTAAAAATGATCGTAAAAACATCAAACCTTAATTTGACCTTGTAAGACCAACACCAACACCACCTTTAGGAAGACAGCTAAAGCTGCACGTTTACTTACACGAGACAAATGCTGTTTTCACGCGCTATGACATAATTGGCTGCAGACGCTGCAGTGCTGGGCATATCGGCAGAATTGCCAACACGTCAAATCAAATGTCACCAAATAATAATACAAAAATCACCAGAAAATCACCAAAATATGAATTTTATTAATTTTACTTATGTCAGATTGATTGATATTTGGCATAAAATTGGTGTTGAATCAAGAAAAATAAACTTACGGAAAAATGGACTTGAAAGTAAAATGAATATTTATATAAATTAAAATTCTTCTCCACTACATTCATCTAGTAACTTCAAGAAACCAACTTCATAACAAAAAGTTACTAGATTTTTAATAAGAAATTTGTAAAAAAGAAAAAAATAACTCTTTGATGAAAAAATAATTTTGACAGCTTTTTAAATGCCACGCCCCCTTACAGATTTATTAAAAGAGAAAATAAACATTTTTTGTAATCAGAATTGAACTAAATTCATTTGAGGCATGAAAATATACTTTGTGCGAGATCGTGCGTATTTGCTTGCTTTCCGCACAGAACCAATACGCGGTAAGTGTGAAATACCACATTCAGTATTCCCAACGTAACACACATAACAATTTCCCTCTTCTTACCGCTTAAGCGCGACATTCATTTTACTGCTTTAGGCTTTTAACATATTATTTTTAGAGACGTTTAACATAGTAATAATTATAAATTGGAAACTTACCACTGCAATTTCACCTAAATTGCAATGTTAATTATTGTTTTTAAATTTTTGCAAAAATTAAGTAAAGTCTACTACTCCACGAAACTTATTGCATTCCTGATACAAGTAACATTAAGGAAGCCGTGAAAAAATCAACAAGATTCCAGATGCCGATGTTATTACTGCAATATGTTATACAAATAATATTGTTAAAATATTAAAATGAAAAATAAATCATTACATAACCTTACCGTTTGTTTTAAGTTCGCATTTATAGACCGGGGGAAAAAAGACAGACGTATATCACGGCCTGCTGGAGTATAGTAAACACAGAAAACATTTTATAGCAACAATGTTGAAGAAAGATATTTTGGTTTTCCGAAGTTGCCGTCATTAAACAGAAACCAACATGGAGATTTCATTGCAACTAATTAGAAATTCATCTTTCAGGTATGTAATAAACGATCTTCGCACAAAATAATGTACGATACACGAGCGGTATGTTTGTTTTCATGTTCTTGGAAATTAAAAAAGCTCAACTACGTTTCGCTTTTTCAATCTTTTCCTCGAACATGAAAACTTCAACATACCGCTCTTGTAACGTATATTACTATTCTAAGAAGTGAATTAGCTAATTAATTTTTTTTGGGGTCTACCCTTAAATCTTCTGTCAATTTTGCTTGCAGAATTTCGTTATGTGAAGCGATGTGTTATACGTGATTGATTACATAATTTGAAAGTAGAATGAAAGAAACAAATAACATGTTAAATATAGCTAAGCAGATTTGTGACACTATGTGAGATAGCGCTGATATACCGGTATTACTTCAGTCGACTGCACTGCGATGTGTCATGCATTACATAACATTTATCAGTGCAATTTTTTCGATATGTTTATTTGAATTACAAGATAAAGAGAAAGTTCTTTATTGTTGAGTCACATCGGAAAAAAAATTGAGTTATGTATCATAATGCTAACGGCTGGCACAAACGAAATAGTAATATACGTTACAAGAGCGGTATGTTGACGTTTTCATGGTCGAGGAAAAGATTGAAAAAGCGAAACGTAGTTGAGCTTTTTTAATTTCCGAGAACATGAAAACAAACATACCGCTCGTGTATCGTACATTATTTTGTGCGAAGATCGTTTATTACATACCTGAAAGACGAATTTCTAATTAGTTGCAATGAAATCTCCATGTTGGTTTCTGTTTAATGACGCCAACTTCGGAACATCAAAATATCTTTTTCTACATTGTTGCTGTAAAATGTTTTCTGTGTTTACTATACTCCAGCAGGCCGTGATATACGTCTGTCTTTTTTTTTTCCCAGTCTATAAATGCGAACTTAAAACAAACGGTAAGGTTATGTAATGATTTATTTTTCATTTTAATATTTTAACAATATTATTTGTATAACATATTGCAGTAATAACATCGGCATCTGGAATCTTGTTGATTTTTTCACGGCTTCCTTAATGTTACTTGTATCAGGAATGCAATAAGTTTCGTGGAGTAGTAGACTTTACTTAATTTTTGTAAATATTTAAAAACAATAATTAACATTGCAATTTAGGTGAAATTGCAGTGGTAAGTTTCCAATTTATAATTATTACTATGTTAAACGTCTCTAAAAATAATATGTTAAAAGCCTAAAGCAGTAAAATGAATGTGGCGCTTAAGCGGTAAGAAGAGGGAAATTGTTATGTGTGTTACGTTGGGAATACTGAATGTGGTATTTCACACTTACCGCGTATTGGTTCTGTGCGGAAAACAAGCAAATACGCACGATCTCGCACAAAATTTATTAAAAACAATCAGTGTGATACGAAACGTAATGTTTCGCATGTTAAAAAAAGGTTGAAAAGTGTGATACGAGGTAAATTGTCACATCTCTGTAGTCTAGGGTTGCCAACTCTCCCGTATTTGTCCCTAATTTTTAGCAGACTCCCGGCTCGCGTATTCTTCTTCGCTTCGAGCATTTTTCTCCCTTATTTTTATATAATATAAAAAAAAATTTATTCTAAACACTTGATTTGTCGTGGATGATGATGATTTATAGGTCTGATGAAGTTTGTTGTTCAAGACAGACATTAAAACGTGCAGCCTTTTTAGAAGGCAATGCTTGCCAGAAATGGGTTTTAGTGATCACCCGTTTAAAATTAAACCATGTTAATGTTATAAATTTGGAAAAATTGGCGACTTTTGTTCTAAGCTTACCAAGTAATAATGCTAATACAAAGAGGGTGTTTTATTTAATGAACAATATTTGGACAGATGTATGACTTGGACAGATGTATGACCTTGTGAGTGTGTGAAATGCTACATCGGGCAGACGGGACGCACCATTATGGAACGCTGCAAGGAACATCAACGCAGCATAAGACTATATTACCCCGATAAGCCTGCAGTAGCCCAACACAGCCTAGAAACTGGTCACAAGATAGATGTCTTGGACAAGACATCAGGTTACTGGGACTTCGTTATCAAGGAAGCCATCGAAATCCAGCTAGATAGCAATAATTTCAAAAGAGACGGGGGTCTACAGCTGAGTACAGGATGGAAACCTGCCATCAACACGCTTAGACCACCAGCACACGGCAGACAGTCGGGACCAGCAACTAGCTCCTGATTGGCTACCGCTTCCACCAACCAGAATGCGCCTGGCAGTCGGGACTAGGAACTAGCTCCTGATTGGCCCGCAGCGGGAAGCCCTACTATTGTATATATACCGACTAGACATGGTCCCACATCAGGAACTATCATAAGCCAATTGGCTAGTATATATCCATCGATTCATAGAGTCATTCAACCTAAGAGCCAACTGGCTAGTCTCTGATATTGAGACAACTCATCCTGCCTAAGGTTTTTCCGTGGTTTTCCTAAGGCGCTAAGACAAATGTCGGGATGAGCCCTAAAAGAAATGGGCCACGGACCTGCA
Source organism: Periplaneta americana (assembly GCF_040183065.1). Lineage (NCBI taxonomy): Eukaryota > Metazoa > Arthropoda > Insecta > Blattodea > Blattidae > Periplaneta > Periplaneta americana. The sequence goes on from NC_091124.1 coordinate 21,036,759, forward strand.
CTCATATCCCCATGAATCTCCCTAATTAACTCTAAATTAATTAACAATTACATCTCTCCCCCCTCTTCGTAATTGAGCCATCATATAGCCAAATGGCTGATCTCGAAATTGAGACGATTCAGCAAGGCTCATGACAACAATCACCTCCTACATAATAGCCAAATTGGCTAGTCTCTTATATGAGACAACTCATCCTGCCCAAGGTATTCCGTGGTTTTCCTCAGGCGTAAGACAAATGTCGGGATGAGCCCTATAAGAAATGGGCCACGGAACTATATGCCCTTTCCCATATATATTCCCCTTTATTATAAACGATGTGTGCCCTAGTTCAGAACCTATAAATTGTCTATTAAATATACGAGGTCACTCAATTAGTCGCAATTTGAAAGGACAGGGACCTCTCAAATTGCAGATTTAGATTTCACGGCGCTTCTTCCGACGGCCTTCACATGCTTTGTCATCGAACAACAGATGACAGCGTCTTGCCATCCTAACGGCAAACACCAGCCATCTCCTCCTCGCCCCGTTCCGTGATCACTTGATCAAATCTCAGTCCCCCTCGCGTATGTGATACCTAAGAGGTTACGTCCAATTTCGGCTTCCCATTCAAAATTTTATAGAGCTCCTTCAGTGGAGCAGCGTAACCCGGAGTGAGACTAGTGGCCAACAGGCTTGGAGCTCACATATTTAGTTTTGTACAGCCCCCAACCCCTTGCAAGGACGCGTTTTGCGTACCTTTTAAATATGTCCTCCCAATTCTCTTTCGATTTTCGATTTTTTCGTCCCCACATCACTTCATTCCTTGAAGAAGATGGCAGAGCTAGCCGTCGAAAGCTTGGAAGCTAATCTCCAACTCACCTGGCTGAGAACTCGAGAAGAGTTATTCTACAATTGGACAGATGTTCGGAACAGGAGCAGAATATATGCAAACTGTAGTCTAATTCAACTATTACGTGAAATAAAATCTGTCTGAAAATACTCTTAATTTAAGCTTAGCTGTTAAAGTGTAGAAAAAAGTTGTTTTTTTTAGTAACTGAACCCAATAATTGATTAATTTTTTATGTGAAATTTTGTCTACTCCTTAATCTCCAGTATTTTCTTAAAATAAGTTGGCAACCCTACTGTAGTCCCTTATGGACCGAACTGTGGCATGTCTTACTCACCCAATGACAGGGCTTTGTTAGACAACATGGCCGCTCAAACCCTGCTAAAGCGAGGTAAATTCTTAGAACAAGTCACAATGGTGGAAGAAATAGATATTTTAGTATCATCCGTGCATTGTGTAAAAAGAAGGAAGAAAATAATACGGATCAAAAGGGAATTAGAAACAGTATTCTTGACATTGCAGTTTCATTTGTACACTTACACTAAATGCAAGTGATGGACTATTGTTTCGATTCTGTACTAATTTCGGAATGTGGTAGCCTATAATCTTTTCGCTGTAAGAAAAATCCTAATATAAACAATAGCACGTGACTGAAGTGAGGCTTCATTGGCCGCTGTTTGGCGCCATAGATTCTCAGCCTACTGTTGTACATTCTGTTTCATGTTAAACAATTCCCGTTACTCGTCAAGTAGGCCTAACCTCACTACTATGCATTCATTTGCTTAGGAAATATTTACTTTATAATTACTCTAATTAAAACTCACATAACTTATTATATACATTTAAGACTATTTGTTTTCCTCCGCTTTTGAGAGGGTTTCCACTCTTATGTTTAATAACCACACACACCGAGGATGCAGAAGCCATACTTCAGAACCACGTGCTTACGTGAACAACTACGAGCTCAAGTGACGCCAGCTTGTTACAAGAACAGACTACTTCGGTATTACTGTTTGTATTCATCCGCGTTCGTAGTACATAACAAAATATAAAAGTATATTTTTTTTACATATCGTTTTACATATGAGCGAAGTTATATTTTCATTGTATTTAACAACTAGAATTCAATTTTTTATTTTCAAATAATACAAGATGATAGTTTCCAAATACGAACTATATTTTCCTGCGTCGTGTGAGTGTTTCGACTGGGAGCCAATCACGGATATGACAACCATGTGCTTATGTTTACATTAGGATTTTTCTTACAGCGAAAACAGTATATACCACTGCAATGTTTCCAATGCCTATGCACGCATACTAAAAAGACTTATCAGTATGCATCACTAGGCCAAAGTACAAAAAAATCTGTGAATATTATTTTCATTATTTATTAGCTGAATGCTGAATATAAAACATTTTGTACGGCCACTATGCACATGATTCATCTACATCCTGGTAGTAACATCCTCCTCACAAGAGACTCTATTTCCGTGGGAGCTAGCGATACTAGCGACATAGTTGAATTCAATGAGAACTACACCTTCCTGAGCTGGATTTTAGTACCAACAACATCAAAGGTTCCGATAAGAGCTGTCCCTACTGTATCTTCCTTATACTGTGAACAGACATGGCCTACATCATTTATTTATGTCTTGAGGAATAAATTCATTCCGTGATGATGCCCTCATGGATACACAGAAACAAGTGCTATACTTGTTTTTTTGAAAGATGGGACATGACAGTTAAGCGGCCGAGCTTGGAACTACAGTGCCATGTTGCCAATATGGAATACCACGCTGCCAGCTGATGGAAGGTAGCAATTGTCGTTAAGATGGCTGACGTTAAAACATTCATTGACGATTAACGTAAAGGTAAGAAAACAATACAAAAATCGACAGAGAATCAAAGACGAAACGTACCAATGCTAACATTGTGTGCACAATAAATGTCGCCAAGAGAGCTATTAAGCACTCGCCACGTGCGAACTGTAAGTTTGGCAACTCAACCGTTGTTACCATAGCAACAGGCCTACCACGCTATGTGACATTCAGTTGTTTTTCCGATCGCAACGCTCCTGTCATGTCCCATCTTAAAAAAAAACAAGTATAGGAGCTCCCATTCAAAATTGAACGTGGGGTAGTGTTAGTGTTGTCTCAGGAAGACGTTTTCTATACCGTCAGAAGTGAATTGTAGAGTTTGGTCACAAATATGTGAAGTGTGTGCACGTTAGTGGAACAGAGTTAAGGCACAAAGAAACAGTCATAAGTAGGGGGCGGATGTTGATCACATAAAAATCTACTTAAAATATGATTAAAATGCCCTTAAACTAATGGAAAATGATATTAAATTAACAGAAAATGACATTTAAATATTATTCACCATACTTGCACCACAACTTCTAAAAAATTATTCACCTTGTTTCAATGACTGCCCTGCAAATCTCGAAGAGAGGAGGCAACTTCCTGGAATTTGACTATGATAAAGAAAAAGAACATGCAACAAAATGAAAGTTTTAAAGGAAAACTATAGATTTTAATGAGAGTTTACAATATGTTTCAATCAGAGGTGGTCCATGTCAGTGCCTTCATTCCCCTTCTCCTCCTCTTCACTTTTGTTACCAGATCTTCCAGATGAGGGAATGTGAATGACAAAACAAATTGTGGGCGCAGCGTGCATTCTTGCAATCTTTGTGTTAAAAATACTGTCCACTACAGTAGACATCACTTTCGAACCATGTTGAGGACACAACGTCCTGTCCAGGACATGGTGAAAGTTTCCCCCCATCCAAAAATAAATTCTAAAGACACCCTCGTACCAACAAAAGAACAGTAGCGATCAAAGTCCTCACTTAAACTAAGCTGCTGTCAAGCATTTTATATTACTTCCGTTGTGTGAAGTGAAGCCTTCAGTGGAATGAGGGATGGACTTTAGAGTCTGTTCCAAACTACAAAACTCAAACTTCACTATTATTCACTTATTCAGTAATTACTACTGACCCATTTGCTTAGAAAATGATTTAACAGACCTATCGGTAAAGAAGAATGTAAAATGCATTCCAAATGATCTAAAAGTTCTTCAAAAGTGCTAAAAATTACTAAAAATGCCGAAAAGTATATAAAAATGACCTAATAGTTCAAGAACGTTAAAAAATGCAAAAAATGCAATGTAAGAAATTACTTTTTTACGTTGATATTAACATAAATAGGATTTCTATATTAATAGGCATCGTCCCAATGTGAAAAATAAGAAGATGACTTTACATCAACATTCGCTCCCTAGTCATAAGTACAAAATAATGAAATCATATACAATACACATATATATAAATTTGCATTTCAAACACTCTGTTAAGACAACATTATTTTTAAAACATCAAGTTAAGTATATCGAAGTACTTTCCACAAAAGAAAAAAAAATTATAGTACACAATATTTGATTGTCTTCCAATTAGAAAACACATTGCAGTTGGATATACTTTAAGAGCAAGTAAAATAGACATAGTGTTGACATATATTTCACTCCTGCTGAATGTAGTAATTGTGAGGTAGAAATCAGTGACAGAAAATTAGTATCTTCATTATGTATTCTTGGTTTAGTAAGGCTCCCGGTAAGGAAATTCTGGATGTGTAGTAAATCTGCAACAGAACGAAGAAAATCCATTATTTTATATTTCTCACGATGATAATATCTTTGAAAAATATTGGAGTGCAAGAGGTCAAATGACTTTATTGTCAAACGCCTGGCATTAGAAAACAACAACAACAACATATTTCTCACGAAGACACTGTCAGTACTGATATCTAGGCTTACTTAAAAAGTAGAACAGAATTGGGTAGCAGAGAAATAGTTTAGATTTTTCGGTTCTGGGATAAATAATTCGAATTTAGGCCCATGTGAACAGTTTTGGAAGGTGAATTTCTTAGATTATTCATGTTTATTCTGTTGTCATTCTATGGATCTTCCTCCATTTTCGTTGTCACCATAAAATAAGATTGAGTTCTATCTTTGTATTAAGAATTGCATTTATGGTACATAATTACATCTATTATCAGGCAGTACATCTCACTTGACGATATGTGTCAGAGGAAGAACAATTGTTTGTATGCATCTGAAATCTGACTAATGTAATATGTAGCTAGTCGGCGATGTATGCAATGGAGGGGGAATGGAACTGGCCGCCCTATCCCATTATCTCTTGGCCTAGTTGTCTCATACGTGGTGCCTTCTTGGTATCACTTATGAGGTTCAGATCTGTCTTCGGACAGTTGACGAAACAACAACAACAACAACAACAACAATTATTAGTGTAATAATACTTAACTTGCACCGATTTAGAGAAATAACAGAGTTTTGGATTATCAGACATTCTTACAATGGTAGGAATTTTAAGCTGGGCTGGGTATAGATACAGAATTAAAATTTGGAGGGAATTTTGATGGGAGTCCATCTGTATGTAGGCAACAATTTCACACGACTGTCCACAGATAACATATATACAGGGACTATTGTTTACTGCACATGCGCAGTGTGTTGTAAGCGATGCTTATACAATAAGGAAGCTCCAAATTTTATTTCTGTATCTGTATTACTAAAAAGGGCACGTAAGCAAAATGTAACAGGTACGAATTTCTCCTATTGCCGACCGGAGAAATAATGTGACTATAGAGAATTTTTATTATTATTCTCCCATCTGGCCTGCCCAAAGGTCTTTTTCTCTCCGGCCTCCCAACTAACACTCTATCTGTTTATCATACAAACCAAAATGGAAAATCAACTGAAAATGTAATAATGTATGTTGATGCCTTATTTTGACTATTGCCACGTTTTGTATAGTGGCCTGTGTTGAATTGTCATTGAAACTTCAGCGTGTTCATAATGCTTGTGTCCGTTTCATTTTTAACAGCTGTCGCTATGATCATGTCTCCGAGCATTTCTTACAATTATCTTGGCTTCGTTTACGGGAGAGAGACGTTCAGTTCATTCATTCTGTTTGCTGTATCATCAATTATTGTATTCCTCAAAATAATTAACTAATTTTATTGGTTTTATTTTTCACATATTTTTTATATTCCTTGGAAATAATTATTATCTTTTTATCATACAGAAATGTTGAAATTAAATAATAAATCGTGGAAAACAAGGAAAGATAATAATATATCTACTTAGATATTAAAAAATATACGTGGTACAGTCATTAAGTTCTAATACTGAGCGCATAGTGGCGTTGTGGTGCACTATAGCGCATAGGTGGCGCCATGGTATGATACCTTGTCAGTTAGTCTCTCGACCCATCAAGAGACAGTTGAGTGCATGCACTGTAAGCAGAACTACGGTCTTTGTTGTGACGGTGATTTGAATGCGCACGTCGGAACCCGAGATGTGACAGTTTGAGCAACGGGCAAACATCAAGTTCTGCCAGAAATTAGGCAAAACTGCTTCCGAAACGTTTCAAATGATGCAGCAAGTTTACGGTGAGGACGCAGTGAGTCACAGTGTTGTGTTTAGGTGGCACCGACGTTTTTTGAAAGAAAGATACAGTTTGGAAGATGATGTGCGTACTGGTCGGCCACAAACAATTCGAACTGAACGCAAGATCCAAGAAGTTGCAACGTTGGTGCGTGCTAACCGCTCCCAATCGGTAGACGATATCGCAGCAACAGTAGGGGTCAGCCATGGTACTTGCTACAAACTTGTCTGATGACCTGAACATGTCTCGTGTTACCCAGCACAGTGTACCACGAATCCTGTCGCAAGACCAACGTGATGATCGCATGACGATTTGTGGTGACCTCATCAGTAGTGCTGGAATTCATCCCAGAAGGTGCAACTGTGAATAAAACCCGCTACAAAGAGATCCTTGGCCGTTTACGAGATTCAATTCGCAGTAAGCGATCTGAGCTATGGCGTACAAAGAATTGGCTGTTGCTACATGACAACGCCCCTGCACATCGCTCTGTCCTTGTCCAAGAGGAACTTGCAAGACAACAGGTGACAGTTCTTCCACACCCTCCGTACTCACCTGATCTCGCACCATGCGATTTTTTTCTCTTTCCTCGCATGAAAGCAACCCTACGTGGGCGTAGATTTCATTCTTCCGAAGAGGTCATGACTGCCACAAGAGAAGCCATACGGGACCTTCCTGCCAACATGTTTCAACGGTGCTTCCAGCAGCTATACCAACGTTGGCAAACGTGCATAACGGCCAAAGGAGACTATTTTGAGGGAGGATGTGGTTCTGTTTAAATGTACTCCGTGTTATGCGGCATCTTGTGATACATCCAGATTCTTGTGGGAGCCTACCCTCCAGGCGTCAAGTCTTAGAACTTAATGACTGTACCACGTATATATTTAAAAGGAAAAAAAAAATCTCTCGAAATATGTATTTATGCAAAATAAAGTTGCCCTCTTTTGAATGTAAAAATCATGATCGGCAAAGATCTACTTTCACTTTTTCGATATGTCGAATCAATAAAACATGCAATTGCATGAATTTCCGCGATCTAATAATGTATGTTTGTTTATGTACAGTCTTATAAATATGAAAACGTTCTCTGCAATTAGAACTCACTGTATTGGAAATGTCATTTTAAACATCCGTCCTGCTTGTCTTCTATCCAGCGAATTCAATTCTTCCACTTCTTCCGCTGTCAGCTCGAAGTCAAACACCTAGAACATAAAATTATGGCAGTGTGAAAATGAGTACTTTTTACACAAGAATCTGAAGAATTTATATATATTAAGTTGTTGATAACTTTATAGGCTAGCCATTCTCATTTTACTTACAGTTAACATATCTCTGTGATTAATAACAATAGAATAATCGAATTCAGAATAATCAAACTTTCTGCGGTCAGACTTTCTTACAACTGTATTTCACGGTAGTAATTTATTTCAACTTTTCACTAGCTTGTTATACAAGGTTTTTAAGAGAACGTAGGCTATATTGAGGCTGCAAATATACAGGGTGGAAGTGAAATAACCTTTCACATTGAAAGGGACGATAGGGTAAAGAAAACCTACATTACGTTTCGTGATTAAATGCACGGTTAATTAGAAAATAAAGTTGGAAGTATCAGCAGTCTGGCAACATCGCTGTTAACACATTTATTTTGTTTTTATTCTCGTAATAAAGATGTAAGAGGTCAACGAACTCAGATCTGTCTCTGTATACGCGAGCCTCCCTCTCTCGCTTGGACGTTGCATCGTTCAGTGAATGGAAATTAGTGTCTTTTAAATTAAATTTACACGAAAACCGTTCACACAATTGAAATACGCCAGAGGGATAAATTATTATTTATTAGATTTTCTATCCATATGGACAAAAATCACTATTCTATTCGCAATAGTTAGGCCTACAGATAAAGAGGGTATTTAAAAAAAAAGACTGATCTTTCCACCAATATAATAATAATAATAATAATAGTAATAATAATAATAATAATATTTATTAATACTATACACTTGAGCTACATTAGGCATTGCAGCCCGAAAGAGCAGAAGCTCGTGCTCGGGCGCAGTTCAGATCAGTTATACAAAATATATCACAAAATTACGAGAGTTCATTGAGCACAATCACATTAATAAATGGTAAAATACATACAGCATGTAATAACAGGGTCTATATACAAATAGAAAATACAGAAGTACATGAATATTAGAGTAACAATTTTAACTCAATTAGCTTAAACAATTAAATAATTAATCTGATTTGTTTCTTAAATCTATGTGTGTTAAGTGTACTTAGCTCAGGGTAAGCTCTAATTAATGTATTATATATTTTGGGTCCAAAATTTCTGCTGTGTTTTAATCCAGCAGTTGTGTGGCATTTGGGAGTATTTAGAAAGAAACTGTAGTTTTGTCTCGTCTGGTATTCATGAGGATCATATTTAAATTTATTGTGGTTTTTATGGAAGTAAATCAGCAATTTTTGTTTATAAATTTGTTCTAGATTTGATACGCCAAATTCCTGAAAAATTAATTTTGTCGGGTAATCAAAAGGTTTATATAGACAAATTTTGATAATTCTTTTTTGGAGCAGATTTAAAGGACGGAGAGTCGATTTTGCCATTCCTCCCCAACCTAAAATACCATACTGAATTATTGATTGAAACAGAGCTAAGTACACAGTACGCAGAACATAAACAGGTAAATAAGAGCGTAGAATGGAAAATTTGTGGATTGTTTTACGCAATCTGTTACACAGAAAGGAGATATGCTTGTCCCATTTTAAATGTTGGTCAATAATAATGCCTAAATATTTAACTTGTGAGGATATACTCAAAGCGTTACATGAGCAAGTAGGTAGGTTACAATCATGTATAGTTATACTTATATTATTATTTATTTCTAGTTGCTCAAGGCCATGTGATGTTAATGAAAATTGTATTAATTTTGTTTTAGAAACGTTCAAAGAAAGTAAGTGAGCATCCAGCCATTCTTTAATAATATTAATACCACTGTTAGAATTTTGATAAGTTTCATTCCAACTCGAACCGCTAAATAAAACCACAGTATCATCAGCATAAGAATATAGAGTACCAGAATATTTCTCAATGTCAATTTTAAGTAAATCGTTGATATATATTAAAAACAAAACAGGACCTAAAATCGTCCCCTGAGGTACACCTATATCAATGTTACGTGATTTACTAAGGTGATCATTTATTTTAGTTGCTTGAGTTCTGTTACTTAAGTAAGATTTAAATAATTTTAAAGCAATTCCATTAATTCCTAATCTATCCATTTTATTCAAAAGTATACTGTGATTGACCGTATCGAAAGCTGGTATTACACTTTTTTGTTACGTAGTACACCATGAACTATTCGCTCTGAAAATCTGCAGGATTATTTCACTTCCATCCTGTACATACTGGATGTCTGAAACGGTCTAAACTGAGTATTTTAAGATAAGGAACCATGGTCGAAAATGTCTATTTGAGGCGCCACAAGATCTTGAATGAGAAACACGTTGGAGGAGCGTTTTTGTAAACTACTTTGGTTTTCATAACAATTAACAAACACCTACCTACCGCATTGACGTTTGATGGCGCTAGCTTGCAAAACAATAACATAATCGCCGTAGGTAATGTACATTTCTTATAATGAAATAACAATAACCATAGCATACTGAGAAGAAAAAAGTTAGAAGTGCTTGTTTATCACATTTATTTACTTACTTATGGTTTTAGGGAACCCGGAGGTTCATTGCCGCCCTCACATAAGCCCGCCATTGGCCCCTATCCTGAGCAAGATTAATCCATTCTCTACCATCCTATCCCACCTCCCTCAAGTACAGTTTAATATTATCCTCCCACCTACGTCTCGTCCTCCCCAAAGGTCTTTCTTCCTCCGGCTTTCCAACTAACACTCTATATGCATTTCTGGATTCACACATACGTGCTACATGCCCCGCCAATCTCAAACGTCTGGATTTAATGTTCCTAATTATGTCAGGTGAAGAATACAATGCGTGCAGCTCTGCGTTGTGTAACTTTCTCCATTCTCCTGTAACTTCATCCCTCTTAGCCCCAAATATTTTCCTAAGAATCTTATTCTCAAACATCTTCAATCTCTGTTCCTCTCTCAAAGTGAGAGTCCAAGTTTCAAAATCATAAAGAACAAGGGGTAATATAACTGTTTTATAAATTCTAACTTTCAGATTTTTTGACAGCAGACTAGATGACAAAAGCTTCTCAACCTAATAATAACAGGCATTTCCCATATTTATTCTGTGTTTAATTTCCTCCCGAGTATCATTTATATTTGTTACTGTTGCTCCCAGGTATTTGAATTTTTCCACCTCTTCAAAGGATAAATTTCCAATTTTTATATTTCCATTTCGTACAATATTCTGGTCACTAGACATAATCACATACTTTGTCTTTTCGGGATTTACTTTCAAACCTATCTCTTTACTTGCTTCAATTAAAATTCCCGTGTTTTCCCTAATCGTTTGTGGATTTTCTCCTAAAATATTCACGTCATCCGCATAGACAAGTAGCTGATGTAACCCGTTCAATTCCAAACCCTCTCTGTTATCCTGGACTTTCCTAATGGCATACTCTAGAGCAAAGTTAAAAAGTAAAGGTGATAGTGCATCTCCTTTCTTTAGCCCACAGTGCATTGGAAACACATATGACAGAAACTGGCCTATATGGACTCTGCTGTACGTTTCACTGAGACACATTTTAATTAATCGAACTAGTTTCTTGGGAATACCAAATTCAATAAGAATATCATATAAAACTGCTCTCTTAACCGAGTCATATGTCTTTTTGAAATCTATGAATAGTGATGTACTGTACTCTTATACTCCCATTTTTTCTCCAATATCTGTCGAATACAAAATATCTGATCAACAGTCGATCTATTACGCCTAAAACCACACTGAGTTACATATGGAGTTAATCTTCTCAAAATAATATTGGACAACATTTTGTACGACGTTAACAAAAGTGATATTCCTCGAAAGTTACTACAGTTAGTCTTGTCCCTCTTCTTAAAGATAGGTACGATTATGACCAATTCTCTGAAATCCATTTTAATATTATCCTCCCTTCCACGTTTCGACCGCCCCAAAGATCTTTTACCCTTCGGCCACCCAACTAACACTCCATACGAATTTCTGGATTTGCTCACACATTTATCTTATAAACCAAAATGCAAATTAAACTGAAAATATATTAAGCAAAAGCACTTGTTCCTTATATGTTGTTTGTTTGCATTTTGTAACAGCTGTGTTGAGCCAGTTACCTGGAAATTCTCCTTGATACGATCTGGTTTCACACTCTTGGGGATGACGACAATATCCCTCTGCACGCAGTGCCTCAGAAGAACCTGAGCTGAAGTCTTGTTGTGCTGTTTGGCTATCTTGCATACCACGGGGTCATTCAGGAGATCCGGCATTTCACTGAAACAACATTGTGGTTAATTCAAAGAGAAGTAGTGTCACATTTATTTCAGTTGTGAATTGTAACTAATATTCATCCCAGTGTGAAGGAATGATTTAAATATTTCACAGACATTTGGTTAAGAACAAATATAAAGATTCTTAAGATAAAATCCTATCCAACATTCAAGAAAAGAATGATTACGTTTGTAAATATAGTGGATCTTCGATTATTATCGTTAATTCATTTGAGAAAACTGCAATGCCATCAGAACAACGAAAATCGGATCATTCAATCCAATGTAGGGTTACCATACGTCCGGATTTTGTGGGGCATGTCCTGCGTCCGGCAAGGTACTTGTAGAAAATGAGAAATTGTTCTGTTTTTCTCTTTCGTCATAGTCCATTAAAGGAATGATATTTGTAATATTTTGTTTAAGTAATCTATCTTGTGTAGATTTCCACAAGTATTTACAGTGAAACTTCCCAATAGTGGACACAGCCGGGGGAAAATTAAATATTCGTTATTGAGAAGTTATTTAGAAAATCGTTAGTACGTATACAGTACATCAAAATACAAATATCAGTAAGTTTACTTTTCCGGTCAGATGCAATTTCTGGATCAACAGAAGCAGATTCACCACAAACACTTTTGTAGGAAATATTGTGTCGTGACCAAAACTTGTCTAGCCAACCACCCGAAGCTTTAAAATTAGAATAACCCAACTCTTTTGCAATTTCTATGGTTTCCTTTGTAATCAAGGTCCCAGATAAAGGCATCTTATTTGCTCTAGCACGGCAGAACCATTCATATGTTAAATTGTCAATGACAAGCCCCTCACTTTTAGGAAAAGCTCTTTTTGTGTTCTCATTTGCATTCTCAGTGTATGATTTTAAAATAACATCCTTGTTTTTCAAAATTTCACTAACCTGAGTTTTTCCCAAATTAAACTTTGTGGTCAGCTCACGAACACTTAATTTCTCCTTCTCACTATGCTTTACAATATCCACTTTCTCTTTTAGTGACAAACGTTTACGTTTTTGTGACATTTTTAATGTGACTGTACTTCCGAACACTCAACTTGGCAAACTAAGAAAGTACGGACTGCTCACATACAGTAGGCCTATCACAACTAACAACTGTGCTGCTTACCTTCAATAAAGTACAAGAACGTTCAAATGCACGATAATGATTGTTGCAAAGAATTCCGTTAGAATTCCGTTTAATTTACAACCGTCTTTTTCTTTTTTTCTTTCACGCTATCCGTTATTTCGATGTTTTAATTGTTGTTGGGAGATACATTTCAGTGTCCGAGTCCGTTATTGAGAATGTCCGCTATTTGGAAGAATTTTATCATAAAGGCCAATGTTATTTTGCAGGGGAATTTTAAAATATCCGCTATTGAGAGAAATCCGCTATTGGGAAGTGTCCGTTAAGGAAAGTTTCACTGTACTGGATTACAAACGATATTCCTTGCTCAGACAAATTGGATCATCGGAGAAGTACCAACAATCAGAAAATTAAAACAAGGTGTAAATTTATTTATAATCTATACAGTTAAGAAGTTAATTAAATTAATAATAAATTATTGTTAAAAATTTTGTATAATCACTTCGCTTGTCACTGAAGATCATTGCTTCCATGCCTGTTGAGTCACTCTAACAAATAGCGTCAGAGTGTCTTAAAAATTGAGCTTCTACACGTGATTTTGTACAAACATGTCAAGAATCTATTGCGATTTTTCCTGAATCTATCCATGTACGCCCCATGACTAGTCTTCTTCTCTGCCTTTCAAGTGATGCATTTAGCATAGATTCCAGGCCTTTCCCTGATTCTAGATTACTTCTCCGTTTCCTGTGTTGCCTACATCCCACGCAGTCAGGAAACTTATCTGTATGACTTGAGGCTTTCCCGGCGTTTGATGTAGAATAACTCTTCTCGGTTTCTCAGCCAGGTGAGTTGGAGATTTGCTTCCAAGCTTTCGACGGCTAGCTCTGCCACCTTCTTCAGGGAATGAAGTGATGTGGAATGAATGAATGAATGAATGAAAGGGGACGAAGAAAGAATGATGATGTTTAAAATGGCAGGCAGGGTAAGCATCCCATGCCTCCATTGGTTCCTCGACATGCAATTCGCTAACTTTAGATCGAGGTACCCAGCTATAAGCCGTTTGCCCTCTCATCTAACCGTTGTGTATTTTCCCCTGTGAATGATTTTATGAATATGTACACGTTGACAGTTGAATTGTGAATTAGATGAATGAAGTGAAGTTAGCACCATGCCTCGCAGATGTTAATGAGAGGTGGAGAGTCCAGTGCTCTGGTCAGTTCTGTCCTAGTCACGTTTTTGTAGTGGCGCTAGGGAAACTCGTAACCTGTTACCAACAAAGTGGTGAGCTACTCGTTTCCGTAGAAGCCGTCTGGCTGCCTGGTTGGCTGTGGCAAGTGTCGTGTGTCGTTTCGTGGGGTTTGCGTCAGTAGTGAGTAAGGAAATAGTGAATGTCACTATTTCGTCCTGTAGTCTATTTAGTTGCCGGTCAATGTAGGATTCTATTTTCTGCATAGCAGAACGTAGAACCCCCTCGACCAGCTGTTCCGTGGTTGTTTTGTCTGTCTGTGGATTGTCTGTAGTGGTTGTCTTGGTTGTCGTAGTCTTAGCTGCATCCGCATAAGACAATTCGGGTTTGGGAAGTGTTGGTTTGAAGACGGACTGTGATGGTTTGGGTATAGGTGGCGGTATTGGTTTGTGGGTGTCTATGGGGACATGCGTGGGATCGGTGGAGGTTATGAGATTAGTCCTTGGATATTTTGGACAGCGAGCTTGGCCCGTATAATGGGTGTCGCTGTTGCACGTGGCGCAATACCTGATCTGGGATAGGCGGTTGTGGTTGCAGAGGTCGGGATTTTTTCCGCACTTAAAACAAGTCTTGGGCTTGTCTCAGTTTGTCCTTGTGTGGCCGTATTGTGCACAGTTAAGGCACGGTCGGTGGAAGATTGTCTCGTGTGATGGCTCTACTCTGTAGTATCGTCCTGCGAGTTTAAGTCCTGCTAGTAACTTGTCTGCTGTGGTGATGTCTTTTGTGAATATTCTAACTAAGTTGGTGGGTTTGTCAGTCTGTGCGGAGATAATTCTCTTAATGCGTGTGATACCTGGATGCATTACAACCAGGATCTGCATTAGTTCGTCCTCAGAGATCAGCGTGTCGACATTTTTCATGACGACACTGATCTCTTTATTTCGGGTCTGTTTCTGTCTTGATTCACTAGGCGTAATGTTGATTTCTGCGGACGGACCGAAGTTGTACAGGGGAATTGCCCTAGCGAACTTCTCCGCGTCGTCAATCGTGGCGAATGTGAGTGTAGTTGTCTTGGTAGTGTGTGCCCAGAACTGTCGTGGAGTTTGAATGTCGAGTCGGTACTGTTTCATTAGTCGCTCTATGTGTAGTGGGTTGTTGCCGTTTTTTGTGTGGTTCAGTATTTTCAGTACTGTCCTTGTCTTGGGTCCTTGTGCGGTGTTAGGGTGAGTGGAGTCGAACCGGATACTTTTGTGGGAATTGGTTTGCGCCTGTTGGACCGCTTCCCTTCTGAGGATTCGTGAGACGACGCCTCAGAGATGGGAGGTGGTCCGTTGGGAGACTTCTCTGCTGTGGGTTTAGGGACAGGAGACCTCTCTGCTCTAGGTTTTGGAGTCGGCCCTTCTGAGGGCCCCTCTTGAGGATTGGAAGTAACCTCTGCCTCTTCCTCAGAAGAAGAAGAAGAAGAAGAAAGGACAGGGACCTCTCAAATTGCAGATTTAGATTTCACGGCGCTTCTTCCGACGGCCTTCACATGCTTTGTCATCGAACAACAGATGACAGCGTCTTGCCATCCTAACGGCAAACACCAGCAATCTCCTCCTCGCCCCGTTCCGTGATCACTTGATCAAATCTCAGTCCCCGTCGCGTATGTGGTACCTAAGAGGTTACGTCCAATTTCGGCTTCCCCTTCAAAATTTTCTAGAGCTCCTTCAGTGGAGCAGCGTAACCCGTAGTGAGTCTAGTGGCCAACAGGCTTGGAGCTCACATACTTAGTTTTGTACAGCCCCCAGCCCCTTGCAAGGACGCGTTTTGCGTACCTTTTAAATTTGTCCTCTCAATTCTCTTTCGATTTTTCGATTTTTTTTTTCGTCCCACATCACAGCGTAACCCGGAGTGAGACTAGTGGCCAACAGGCTTGGAGCTCACATATTTAGTTTCTTACAGCCCCCAACCCCTTGCAAAGATGCATTTTGCGTACCATTTAAATTTATCCTCCAAATTCTCCTCTCTTTTTCGATTTTCGTCCCACATAACTTCATTCCCTGAAGAAGATGGCAGAGCTAGTCGTCGAAAGCATGGAAGCAAATCTCCAACTCACCTGGCTGAGAACCCGAGAAGAGTTATTCTAGGAAACTTATTGATTGCTCCTGGTATGTGTGGGAATATTTTATGTAGTGTAACTTACACGTTATTTCAGGAGGAACAGTAAAAGTTTCTTTGTTGTAATACCGGTATAAAAAATTCTGAGTAGGAAAGTGTGTGTGAAAACTGATAACTTTTGACAAAAAAAATAGTTTGTTTCAGTACCGATATTAAAAATGCAGAGTAGAAAAGTGTATGTGTGCCAGTGTGAGTGTGTATGTGTATGTGAATGTGTGCGTGTGTGAAAACTGGCAAATTTGGATAAAGGGGTTTTGTTACTGATAAATAGTTGATATGTAATTTTGCTTTACTCATCTGTGAGGTAAATACATTAATGCATATAGTCACTATTTGCTATGCTATTAAATATGGAACAATATTTACGACGCTGGCCAGTCTCGATCTTTCATCCATTGATTCATTCCAGGAGATCCAATAGCAGCGTATGCACAGATTGTTATGTCGAGGGCTTTGCAGAATGCTACCAACTCCCTCTGTTGAAAATACACGTTGAGTTCCACTTGAAGGTTTGCTGGTCGGATTCTAGCTGTTTTCACTATTCTGGCAATCTGACGTGAATTGAAATTTGACAGTCCAATAGATCGAGCCCTTCCAGCATCCACTTGAGCTTCCATAGCCTGCAGAAATTAATATTTATTAAGAAAATAAAACAATTAATTTTATGCAAAATCAATGATTCAAACATAGAAGACAATTAAAAAAAATACAAATTGTGACACGTTTCAAAAATTTAAAATTAAACTCTAATTAAACTAGGATAGACTCTATATTTAAAAATTGGTAGCGCTTACTTTCAAGCATAACATAAGCTATGACCTAAACACGAACAGAAAACAGGAAATTAAGGAACGTTGAGATTTAGTTTTGAAACTCTTAAAGTTTTTCATTAATTCTTTCAAATTCGGCGGGTATGTCGTATCTTTATGTTTCATCAAGTTTCATTCGTTAGTTCCTTAGATATAAACGACGCTATAGACAAACTGAACGAAGACATTGACTCGATTGTGACATGGACAGAGAAATTCCATCTTAAAATCAATCCTGGAAAAACACAAGCAATTATATTAGGACGGCATATGACTCGGTTAAGAGAGAAGTATTATATGATATTCTTATTGAATTTGGTATTCCCAAGAAACTAGTTCGATTAATTAAAATGTGTCTCAGTGAAACATACAGCAGAGTCCGTATAGGTCAGTTTCTATCTGATGCTTTTCCAATTCACTGCGGGCTAAAGCAGGGAGATGCACTACCACCTTTACTTTTTAACTTCGCTCTAGAATATGCCATTAGGAAAGTTCAGGATAACAGACAGGGTTTGGAATTGAACGGGTTACATCAGCTTCTTGTCTATGCAGATGACGTGAATATGTTAGGAGAAAATACACAAACGATTAGGGAAAACACGGAAATTTTACTTGAAGCAAGTAAAGCGATCGGTTTGGAAGTAAATCCCGAAAAGACAAAGTATATGATTATGTCTCGTGATCAGAATATTGTACGAAATGGAAATATAAAAATTGGAGATTTATCCTTCGAAGAGGTGGAAAAATTCAAATATCTTGGAGCAACAGTAACAAATATAAATGACACTCGGGAGGAAATTAAACGCAGAATAAATATGGGAAATGCGTGTTATTATTCGGTTGAGAAGCTCTTATCATCCAGTTTGCTGTCGAAAAATCTGAATGTTAGAATTTATAAAACAGTTATATTACCGGTTCTTCTGTATGGTTGTGAAACTTGGACTCTCACTCTGAGAGAGGAACATAGGTTAAAGGTGTTTGAGAATAAGGTTCTTAGGAAAATATTTGGCGCTAAGATGGATGAAGTTACAGGAGAATGGAGAAAGTTACACAACACTGAACTGCACGCATTGTATTCTGCACCTAACATAATTAGGAACATTAAATCCAGACGTTTGAGATGGGCAGGGCATGTAGCACGTATGGGCGAATCCAGAAATGCATATAGAGTGTTAGTTGGGAGACCGGAGGGGAAAAAGACGTTTGGGGAGGCCGAGACGTAGATGGGAGGATAATATTAAAATGGATTTGAGGGAGGTGGGGAGTGATGATAGAGACTGGATTAATCTTGCTCAGGATAGGCACCGATTGCGGGCTTATGTGAGGGCGGCAATGAACCTTCGGGTTCCTTAAAAGCCATTTGTAAGTAAGTATTATATTAGGACACAAACGGCAAACCGACGCTGTAAAACACCTTGACATTTCCCCCGTTAAAGTAAGTACAGTGCATATCCCTTTCAGTTCTTCGGTGAAAAATCTTGGCATTCACATGGATAATAATCTCAACTGGGACTTGCAAATCACAGAAACCTGCAGAAAAGTATATTCTATTATCCATGTGCTAAAAAGGATAAATGTTCATCTCCACTCTTGCTTAAAAAAGTCTCTTGTGCAGACACTTGTATTTCCCTATTTTGACTATGCTGACATTTTACTGACTGACCTCTCCAGCGACAACAAAACGAAACTTCAACGTGCTCATAATTTGTGTGTACGTTTTGTAAGCAATGTTCGTAAATATGATCATATTACCCCATCCCTGGAAACAATAGGTTGGCTTAAACTAGATAAGAAAAGAAATTTACATTCACTTCTCTTTCTCTTCGAAATCTTGAACTCTTCTATTCCTTCGTACCTGTCGTCTCGCTTCACTTACCTTTCTTCCCACCACAATCTGAACACACGCTCTCGCCATGAAACAACACTAACAATACCATCCCATCGCACCTCCTCATACTCATCCTCTTTCACAATAGCCCTGCCAAGACTCAGGAATTCGATACCTGCTAGCATCAGGGACTGTCGAAATAAAATTGAATTCAAACGCAAACTTACTAGGCACTTGGTCAGTAATTGATTTCTTGTAAATAGTTTCCTTAATCTATCACAACATATTTCAATATCCAGTAATTTCATCACTATACAATTTTGTTATTCTAGGTTTAATTTGTAATTCAGTAAATATAAAATATTCTTTGTTTTTCTATGATAAATTATCTAGCTTTAATTAGTCAGGTAATCTTTTCGTACTTTGATTTTTATTGTAATTGTAATTGTAAATTTAATACTAATTGTAATTTTATTTGTAATTGTAATTGTAAATTTAATACTAATTGTAATTTTATTCTTCACATTATAGTTGGAATCACCTGGTAGAGGGGCAAAGAAGGCCTGACGGCCTTATCTCTACCAGGTTAAATAAATAAATACTAATACTAATACTACTAATACTAATTTTCACATATTTTAATGATATTAAGTTATGCATAAATTCAAAACATCCCTGACATTGGAACTTGAACATTATTTTATTTATTTATTTAATTAGCCTAGCTAGCTAGCGATTACACATTAAAATATATAAATCAAAACTGTTTCTAACCACTACCGTAAGAGCTACGCTCGTGTGCGTTGTGATCTTAGCCAATAATATAACGTAAAATTTACAGTTTACTAAATAGCCTACAGTAAGTAACTTAATTCAAACCAATAAATAATGCATAAGAGCAAAAAAAAAAGAGAGAGAGAGAAAAAACACATTTAATATAAATTGACAATCAGACAGAAGCGAGTGATATTCAATAAAAACATGAATATAGTCGACAGAAATAAAAGGTAAAAAAAACATTTGCTAATATTATATATCATGAATAATTTTGTAAATCAATTTTTTTAAAAGCTTCAGTTTTAAAATATTTCAAATTTGGAAAATGGCTTGTAATTTTATTATAAAGTCTTGGGCCGAAACTAGCACCATGTTTAAGAGCTGCACTTGTATGACATTTAGGTTCAATTAATGGGAAAGTAGACTTTCGTCTTCGAGTACGATATTCATGTCGATTAGATTTATGTTTTATTTGATTTCTGTGGTAGTAAGTTAGTAAACTATAGTTAAAATTTCTTCATTAGTTAATACTTTAAAATCTGTATAAATTAAATTTGTTGGGTAATCCATATTTTTGGTTAGTATGAAAGGATAAATTAGGTATATAAGATGGCTTTGCAAAGAATACTACGAAGCCTACTTTAATAAAAAATGCTTAGTGGAAAGAAACATTTTTGTATGTCTCAGTTTGAAAATTTCTTTCAGTTATACCGTGTAAGATAATTACGTTAATTTATATTGCATTGTTTGTTGTGATTATGACTAATCATATTTGAATACCTTCCAAACGGCGACGTGATCAGTTGAAGGATCCGTGGCAAGGTCTCCGTTCTTATCTGTTGGAAAGAGATTCTCCCCGACATCCTCAAACCCAACAGGAGCGTGTATCAAATATAAGTCAACATAATCCAACTGGAGTGCTTTCAAGGACCTCTTCAGGTATTTCTCTACAGATCCTGCATGATTTCCTTTCGGTGGAAGCTGGAAAGAAAATACATTTTATTTACCGGTATTGTTAATAAATTATTTTCGAAATATCGGTACTCAAGAAATCATAATAAAAATTAAGGCCGAGTGAGAATTTATAAGCGTTTATTATTTTTAAAATAATTTTTGTTACTTTTGTATAAGTAGAGGAAGTATTATTAACGAAAATTGTATACTATAGTCTTGAGCAAAGAATCAATAAGTTACATCACTAGGGACCGGATTTTTATGTAATTACATATGATATTCCTTTCACTCTAACCGTATATAAATAACAAATCTTTTCGAATCTTGTAATTACCATTAATATATTAAAATTTGATACTACATGTTTTTACATATTTACCCCACATTACATATTATGACTTGGTATTACATAAATCTACATATTTAGGGGTTTTATTCATTTTTACTTCTCTAAAAGGAAATAAAAAAAACTTCTGCTGGGGAAGTTTACAATTTGAAATACACAGATTTAAAAAGTCTTTTTACCTACCAAGAAAGGATATATTTCGGGACGAAACATAACGTCCTTAGTTCCAGGAAGTAATAGAGGCACTCACCCCATACCGCCCACTGTAAATATGAGTGAACAAAAGGCAACCTTTCTCATACAACTACCTTGTATTGTAAAAATCACTCAGAAAGTAGCGTTGCCTTCTTGCGGTGGAGTGGGACGAGGATGACATGATTTGTCTCGAACTATAATTGTTCTGCACACGTTTTAACAAGCCGTTCCCATGCAATTTGCAACCTTATCCACCCTTTTCCTAATACTTTCAGGGAAAACCCGTGTCTAGTCTGACATGAGCCGCAATAAAGTGTCCGACTTTTGAAAAGAAGCTGGAGTAAAGGAACAAACTGGAAAGATGTTGAAAGATTAAAAGAAATAGCTTTTCAGGTTATTGCTTGACCTCTTTATTTTAAATTTAGTAGGCCTATACGGAAATGGGATTTTCCGAGCAATTAAAAAATATGGTTCTTGGTTGGAACAATCCTTCCCTTCTGAATGAGACAGGAATGCCACTTTTCAAACAACAGTTTGTAAATGCCTATAGTTTGAGGTTTTGGTAGGTACTTTGTTTCTTACAGGGAGCAGCTAAAATGCATGTCCCACGTCTCCTCTTATTTGCTCCTAATCCAGTAAAGCGAAACAGTGCTTGCAGTTCTGTTGTATCACTCAGTTCTCTAGTTTTAGTACTTACAATATAAAGTGCAAGTGGGTTTATCTACTGCTTTTAACTAACTAAAATGGCCCCTGTATCTTCAACCCTAACGACAAATATAAAATCATGGATTGCAATGGATGAAGCTTTCACTACAGATGGAAAAATAGTAATGTGTCAAGTGTGCGGTAAAAAAGTCGGGTGCTTTATGAAATCACAACTGGAGAGTCTTACCTATCCTATACCTGCCAGATATTGATATTAAATATTTTCATGATTTTACATATTTTGGTACATATTCAGCTTATTTTTCTTACATAAATATGTACATATTTCACACCTTGATATTACATAAAAATCCGGTCCTTATACATCACTTACAACAGGTTAGAATATAGGATTGTAATTCATTCTTTGTATTTCTTTGAAACACAAGATGAAGAATGTATTCTTACCTTTGTGACAATAAACATATCCTCTCTCTTGAGCTTGCCAGAGTCGAACCACTTCTTCAGAGTTTTCCCAATTTCTGCCTCATTCTCATATATGTAGGCCGTATCTATGTGTCTGTACCCCACTTCTAACGCAGCATCAATAGCGATAGCTATTTCTTCAGGTTTTGCCTGGAAATGAGATGGAATAATATATAATAATGATAAAGTAAGTAGTTTATAATCTTCATCATCATAATATTCGTGTGTGTTGATAATTTGATACTTGAAACAGCAAGAAATTCTCAAAAAAGTTAATTAGTTGTGGAATATTTTATACGATAATACTTTTCACTTCGATTTAGGCACATTGCTGCAACTACTACCACCTGAGCTTAATATCAGCCGGACCTGTCCAGCGCTCAGCTCTAGACTGTTTAACCAATTGTAAACAGTGTTGTATTCTCAAGTTTCGAATGTGATGGGAGTTTTCCGCAATGAACCTGATAATCACCCCGATTAAGCGGTGGTTTTCAAGAGCTACGCATGTCCCGCCAGGAACGCGAGGATGGAATTTCGTTTCCACGCAAAGACATAATATGGACAATCTGTTATGATGGTTTCTAATATGCCAGCCGTTGCGCACACTCAGTCTGCGCAAGATTGCGTCACGGATCGCTTGAATAGTTGGCAATTGTTCCGGCATCTGAGGGCGGGATTGTTACAAAAATGATATGAGTTCAGCAAAGATCATCATCATCATCATCATCATCATCATCTTCCTAACAAGTATTAGGCCAAGTGGCCTGTTACGGTCTCAAACTAGAATTTTCAGTCCATCTCTTCTTTGGACGGCCTAGAGATCTTTTGCCATATGGATGGTAATGAAACTGTGCTTTTGGAATTCTGCATCGATTCATTCGTTCGAGATGACCCTTCCACTGAAGTTGATATTTGCTGATGAACTGCATAATGGGTTCTATTTGAAGTTCTTGCATTATGTCCTCATTTTTTATGATCCCAGCGAGTATATCCAGCTGTTGCTTTCATAAACCTCATCTCACTTGCTGTTA